>NW_006159611.1:1319329-1321090 GCF_000334495.1 Tupaia belangeri chinensis | reverse complement strand
CCCCGGGCCGGGGTCCAGGACCGCGGTCCGGGCGCCCGGCCCTTCCGCTGTACAGAACAGCAGCTTGCCCACAGTGGCCGTGGGTTATTAAGTTCAATTCATGAACACCCTAAAGTCGCAGCAATGCTGTAAATGATCTGCACGGCCTAGGCAGGATTAACAGGCCCAGCCAATCAGTTCAGCCCGGCTTCCTCCAAGCACTTTGATCGAGCTGACAGCTTCGGGCCCGCCTCAGAGAACCTCTGTGATGGAGCACCATGAGCCCGGCAACCGAATGGTCCCTCTGCAGAGCAGGTACCCCAGCAGTTACCTCACTCACCGGTGTGTCAGCCACCAAAGAAAAATGTCGTGTAGTTGAGGTTTAACTTATAAATTATTCATCATAAGGTGCCCATTATTCCTACAGCAACTGTTCCAATCTGTCTGCTTTTTTTTTTCAATGAAAGATGTTGTTTGTTTTATTGTTGTGTCCAAAATCGTTAGCTGCTGCGTAAATCACGTGTTTGTGGTAGAAACCCTGTTTACCGGCCACTTGCATCCTATTTCCATCAGCCAGACTTTAGGAAAATGTCTCTATATTTGTGTTGTTCTTATGGTTATAAAGAATCCCGATTTCAGTCGTGACAGTCTGCAGTAACACCCTTCCACGAGTCGAGACGGAGAGCTGGATCCCCTAGTGCCATTTCCAATGAATGGATCAGCGTGAGCGAGAGCAATCTAGGTTTTCAAGGCACGCAGAACCTTTCTGAACTCACGTTCGACCGAAGGATTAGCCTGTTTTAAAAGGCCAGTGACTCAAAGACTAGAACAAACCATGACAAGCATGTCGACTTTTGTCATACAACGTGACCTGCTGCTTCTGAAAAACCGCGACACACACAGAGACACACGAATTAACACGTAACCTGGGCCCAAGTACGAACCTCTAGAGAGGGTTTTACAATTGTAGTTTTAACTTGTAGTTAAACTGAGTTGACCGAAGAGTTTCAAAAACAAATTTAAACATTGCTAGCCAAGAGAGACGACTGAGGAAACACGAGGCCCTTATGTGAACGCGGACTGAAAATCCACAGAATCAGAAAGCAAAAAATCAAGATTGTCGCTGCCGGACGTGAACCACTGAGGTGGGAACATGCAGCGAGAAGGGAGATGCCCAGCCCTTGGTCTGTCCTGACAGGGAGAGACGGATTTTCTTGAAAAGCTACCCGATCGACATAAAAACATTTCCACTTGTTCCTGCCAGTCTGTTTTCCCGAGACATGCACATCCTCACCCACACCCACAGGACATGGAAAATACAAGGAGAGAAATACGTGAGCATACCCAAATTAAAGACTCGATGATTGGCAGTAACGACAGACACTATCAGAAAACAGCCCCATTAAAAGGCTCGAAATAAGGGCCAGCAGGTGGTGTGGTGGTTGGGGCGCTGGACTCCCACATGGCTGACTGTGGTTTGAGTCCCAGACCCGGTGACTGGCTTCCTCACCCCTCCACACCCCTGGTCAAATAAAAATAATAATAATGGTGATAAATAAGTTAAATTCCTCTTTAAAAAAAAAAGCTAGAGAGGTCTGTAACACTAAAATCAATATTTATGAATAAGTGGGTTTTCTTACCTTAAATCCAATACCTAGTTCGAGAAAGAATAAACTTTTGTCTGTTTTACTCATTTAATGAATAGTTTTCTCCCCCAAAGAAGTGCTCTGGCACGGTCTAAGCTATCTGTGTCATCTTACAATTCCATAAATATTCCCTACA
>NW_006159611.1:1285786-1318561 GCF_000334495.1 Tupaia belangeri chinensis | reverse complement strand
ACATGAAATAATATCTTTCTATTTTAAAATAAATTGCAATTAGTGGCATCCTCTTTATTTTAACATAATATATGCCATCAGACACTGGATTCAAACACTCTTTTTTTTTTTCTTTATTTAAAAAAAAGAATCTTATCACAAAATCCACTCCAGGAAAAGCAATGGCTAAGTAACAATGTAAACAGATTTTAAAACATTCTGGCAGAGGTTATAAAAACAGGACATTATCCACGCTTTTCCATTTACTGGCATTTGAGCAACACAATATGAATATTTTAAGATGAACAGAATAATTTTAATTTATAATTTTTCCATCCAAATGGTTCCATGTTATGCCTTCTGTAGAGTGCGAGTCCCTGGAACAGTGCCTTGCTGTTGCTCGATGAATACAGGAGGGGAAAAAACCACTCTGGAATAGAAATAATAGAATGGAAATAACAGCCTTGCAGGGAACAGCAGCCAGCTCTGGAGCTGCATAGGTGGGGACCCGCAGCCCCCTGGTGGGCTGAAGCCTCTAATGAAACCACACGAGAGGAGGCAGCTGTGAGGCTACTCGGCGACAGCAGGAGTAAGGGCCCAACGGTCTCCGAGATCAGGGCTGCTCGGAAACTCCGTCCCAGCGCGCTGGTTTCGGACACGGGGAAAGGACAGCCCTGTGCAGGACGGGAAGCCCCAGACTTGACAGGCGTGTGTCCTCACGTCGGTCCGGAACTTTGCCAAAGGTGATCCCAGTGTTCATCAACGCGGGAGGTTCAGACGCCAGAAGGGTCTCCTCGAGCACTGGTGCTAACGAGAATGGTTCCCCCGGCAGCCAGGGTACAGAAGTCATCTCGTACCGATGACAAAGCCACACGTGGGATTCCCCAGCCAGACGCCCCTCCCCTTGGGAAGGCTCGCAATGACCCACTGCATCAGCGGTTCCTGGGAGGCCAAGTCTGCGTGACGTTACCAGGGGCTGCAGGGACCGCTAATGGACACGCGTGTGCCTCCGAGTGCACACCTGTGGGCCGTCATGTTCAGAGGTGCCTGCCTCAACGGCTGCATCCCCTAGGCTCAGTTACAAGCTGCATCCCTCGCAGTCGGGTCTTCATCGTCCATCAGACGTCGGCTCAGCCCTTCCTGACGCACGCCCAGCAGCTCCCCCAGCTCACGACAGGATTCAGCATTCGACCTCTGTGACCTCGGACCGGCAAGCAGCCCGGAGCGGACTCGGGCACACTGAGAAACACCCAGGAGGTGTCGCTGGAGGGGTCAGACGTCGAAGAACACAGCCCTGGACGCCAGAGTGGAGGGCCCGCTGGGCTGGCACGGATGGAGAGGAGGCTGCCCCTGAGGGCCCAGTCTGCCCCGGGCCTTGGGCTTTGATTAATCCACGGCAGAAAGTTAAACCCGTGACAATGAAAGAGAGGTAAGCAAGAAGGACTAAGACACGAAGAGCAAGCGCCCTCTGAAAGCTCTGTCGATAAAAGTAAGCATGTGCCCCCAAAAAACAGCGGGCAAAAAGTAAGCAAAGTGAGTTAGCTCTTTTTTAATCCTCCAAAGAGAGATTTTTTCTTCCTTATCCTAAAGCTGTCGGTCTCCTGGCCTGCTGTTTGCTACCCTGACTTCTGTGATGAAGGGAGGGGGCCCACAGGCTCACCCTCAGCCTCACTGTGTGTTTATTGTGGTTAAAGAGAACATGAGTCCTGGGGAGGCTCCTGGGCTCCGCTATCATCCTCCCCAGTCATGGACCAGCCTTAGCGGGACCCAAAGCTGTCTCCCCGAGCAGAAAGCAACCCGGCAGCTGGACTGCGATCTCTGCTCCACGGCCATCGAGATGACAAGGGGTGGACAATGTCGATGACAGAAACGGTCCACAATTAAAAAAAGATAACATCCTCAATTAAACAGTCTTAAAGAAAAACCCCGTCTGAAAAAAATCACTTTGCCAAAACTCTGTTTCAAAAGACTGCATCTCGGGAACCAGCAGTTAGCGCAATGGCTATGTCGCTGGACTCCCACGTAGTCGACCGCGGTTCGCGTCCTGGATCCGGTGGCTTAAAACTCACGCCGGGTGTGTGTGCGTGCGTGCCCAAGATCCCGAGAGGAGAATGGAGGAGAAGGGATTGCGGCGTGACCATCCCCCCTGGGGGGGTGATTTCTCACTTTCTGTCTCTAATGTCTCTCTCTGTCTGTCTGGCGAGCGCACGTGCCCTACAGTGAAAATCTCTCCAAAAAAAAAAAAAAAGAAAGACTGCACCTCACTCAATTTCGTATGTGCGAGCTTCCACTGTAATAAATTAAAACATGGGCGAAGGCTGGTTTCACCGGGTCAGAGAAATGCTAATCTCTGGGAGCTCACGCTTTGCCACTAGGGAAAATCCCACCATAGTAAGTTGTTTCAATTATTCCATTATCAGCAATCTCTAAAAATCAAAATTCCAGGGGCCAGCAGGTGGTGTGGTGGTGAAGGTGCTAGGCTCCCACATGGCGGACTGTGGTTTGAGTCCTTGGGCTGGCCGCTTGAAAATCAGGCCAGGCACATGTGTGTGCATGCCCAGGATCCGGAGAGGAGAATGGAGGAGAAGGGGTTGTGGCGTGGGGTGTGCTTTCTCGCTCGCCCTCTGTCTCACTCTGGCAAGGGCATGTGCCCTACGGCAAAAAATAAAAGCATAAAAATAAAAATGATAAAAACTGTAAACAGTGATTAAGGGAATCAACAGTTAAAGGGAACCAGGTGGCAGGGAAATCTACATCAACTCAACTTAGTAAGGAGATCACGTCAAATCTGCAAATCGCCCTTCTCCTCCCCACGTGTGCTTCCCCATCCTCCTCTGTCCTCTGAGCTCCATTCTGACCCCCTGCCCTTCCCCCTTAGAACATCCCTGATTCTTGTGATTTTTGTGCCACCAGGTCTGGGACTTGAACCACAGTCAGCCATGAGGGAGTGCGGTGTCTCAACCACCACGCCGCCGGCCAGCGCCCAGTTCAACCTCGATTCCTTCCCCACCGTCCCACCCCAGTCATCATTCTCCCAGTCGGGAACACAAATCGAACACGTGGTGTCTGCTGCATTTATTTCAGACACACGAACATTATCTGCTTTTACTTCATGCCATTTTATTTTAAGGGTTCCAGAGCATACGAATTTTTTTTTTCTGGGCTCTTCCTTCTCAAAAAAATGAAGTTAGGGAATTTAGAAATAAGCATGACCCTCCACTTAAAGCATGGAAGAGAATCACGTGAGAATGAATGAGAGAGATCATGGCACTTCACCTCTAAAACCGTCAGCAGATACCGCCTAAGATCTGGAACATTCTCCCTCACAATCACAAGACAGCTGCTGCCTTAGCTAACGCAAGCCAGACAACACTTTCGTTCCAGCCAGACGGCATGGCGTGTACTCCTTGGGCAAGTCACGGGAGCCAGGCCTCTGCACTGTGAGCATCTGCAGTTTCCTCCACCTAAACTCCCCTGCACTCTTCCGGCACAAGGAATACCTCTCCTGGAATCTTGACCATCAAGATGGGTTCAGAAGCTTCTCTCCGGTATGCTGAACATTCAGTGCGTAATTCTGCAACACGGTGCGTTACAATGACTGATTTGTCTGTCTAGCCTAATAAGATGGAAACGTCTCCGGGCAGAGGCACAAAAATCTCACTAAAATTCATATGCTTAGGACCTAAGGCCGGGCCTCACGCAGATAAGCATTCTGTACATTTTGGTTCCACTGGTCAATGTATTCAATGACCTTGCCTTCAGTAAGATATGTGCATGGGTCGACTCAATTTCAGCTAACATTTGAAAAGCACCTCCCCCTGCCCTGCCCACATAAATATATGCATGTGTGTATGTGCACACATCTGAGTATGTATTTGTATGCACACACATACGTGCAGAGAAAGAGGGAGGACACGCACAGGAGTGAAGAGTTCTGTGTTGAGCCATGAGGAAACAGCAACATGAATATTCTCTGTAAGGTATGGAAATGCAGCTTGAATGTCGCAAAGTTTGCTGCAGTCTCTGCAGTCTTGCTTAAGGTTCCCGCTACCTACAGTGACAGTGGGCGAGTGCCACTGCTGAATACTGGAGAGAAGACTCGAAATTTTTTTCCCCCAATTTGCCAGAGAGAAATAGCAAGAGCGAGAAAGCACCCCCGGGAGGAGATGGTCAGGATACCTTGTCCATCCTCCTTTCAGGATTTTGGGCATGCACGTACATATACCTGGTGTGTTTCTCAAGCCACTGGTTCTAGGACTCAAACTGCACAGTCTGCCATGTTGGGCCCAGCTGCCTTAACCATCATGCCATGGGTCGGCAGTACAAATACTTAAAAAGAAAAGAAAAATGCCAAGAGGCAGGTGCATTTGCCAGAGACAGACAGACTTCTCTTTTTACACAGAGGTAACTTCAGGTACATCAATTACCCAGTAAATAATTCAACCTTAAAATTATTTTTTACTGTGTTTTTTTAAATAATTTAATTTAATTTTATTCATTCATTTATTTTCATTTGACCAGAGAGAGGCAGAGAGAGAGAGAGAGAGAAAGAAAGAAAGAAAGTGAGAAGCAAGCAGGTCCAGGACTTAAACCGTGGTCAGCCATATGGAAGTGTCCAGAGCCTTAACCACCACACCACCTGCTGGTTCCCCTTTTTACTGTGGCTGTAAGAAGAGCTAACAGAGAGACAGCATTTCCAGACCGCGATGACATCTGTGATTACCCTGATCACAGAAAATAACTGTTGCCATAATCGATAATGTTACTAAACAGAAGCGAGCGGATTACTTCTTCTGAAAGGTCGCAATCAGGAAGAGTATTGTTTACTTCTACAGTTCTGCAGGAATTTGGAAATAATGGAAAGTTAAAAACAAACTAAATACCATAAAAGGATGATATCAATATACATATAAATATGTGTGTGTGTGTATATATATATGTGTATATATATACACACACACACATACACACATATATATATACACATATACATATTTAAGAAGAGGACTTTGCCTTAGGGTGCATGTACTTGCTGGAGAGAGAGAGAGAGACAGAGACAGAGGGCAAGTTAGAAATCACTGCCCATGAAGGATGGCCTACTCCTCCACTCCCCTCCTGGGATCTTGGTCATGCATGCACACGTGCCCAACGTGATTTCTAAGCCAATGGCTCTGAGACTCAAGCCACGTGGGAGTCCACTGGTGTAACCACTGGCCCTGTGACTCCTGTCCTGGTCCGTGCAGAGAGGGGGAAGCAGACCCAGCCCCAGGGGCACTGCGGAGTAGGAGTGCAGAAGGAATCCACAGGGTCGAATGCTGGTGAGGAAAGAGCGGTGCTGAGATGGAGCCCTGGAGACCAGCGGACGGGTCGGCGGGCAGTTAGCTGGGACTGATCAGGGCGCGCAGGAGAGGGGAACAAATCCCAAGCTGGGGGGACACAGAGGAAAGCGGGAGGCCCAGGAACTCCCCCAAATCAGACATGACCAAAAACGGTTCACGTTCCCACAAGTGGAGCACAGGGTCACTGGACAGACTCCAGCGGGCTGCCTGAGAGGTGGAGAAAACAGTGTTAGGGCAAGCGCTGCTGGGCCCTGCACGAACAGACCTCAAAGACGTCCTGGATCAAATCTCAGATAGCTGGGCTCTATCACAGGATGAAGCTCAACACTTTGCCTTTAATTGCCAAAGGGCACGTGCAGTCACCAGAAGGAGAGAGAGAGAAAGAACGCCCCAGGTGGGGCATGGACATGCCACAATCCCTTTTCCTGTCTCTCCTGCCAGGCAGAATTTTAGGCAGGCACGCACAACCCGCTGATGTGCTTCTCAAGCACGCAGGACTGGGATTCAAACCACAGTCAGTCGTGTGGGGCATGGCTCTAAATGCGCAGTGCGTAGCCACTGTGCTATGAGCTGGCCGTAAAGTTGAACACTCTTTAAAGGAACACAACAAAATCCTGCGTGCACCAGTGTCAAATTCAAAACGTTTAGTGTACACAGAAAAGCAGTCAGGTAGGCAGCGGATAAAGAAGGGAATACGGACAGTGGTTCTATTCCAGAGAAAAGCCAATCAACAGGAGCACAATCAGAAAACAGCCGAGTGATGGAATCGGCGGATGGGATGGAGAGACAGACAGGTACGTGAGGGCGGCCCTAGTGCTCCAAATGCAGGCACAAGGCGAGAGAAGCAGCAGAAGATACTGGAAAGTCCCTGCTGGGACTTCAGGAGATGATCTCGGAGGAATGAATGAAGGAAAGATAAACAGAACACTGAAAATAAGAATAAAATAGAACAGAACAGTACCCAGGAGACTAACGTGATGAGGTATCTAAAATAATTGTTCATTTTTTCCCACATGGATGAAAACTCTAAACCACACAGTCAAGGAACTCCGTCAACCTTCAGCACAATTAACAAGGACGATCACACCACAGCACACAGAGATGAACTGCTTTTAAGAGAAACGGGGGAGGAGGCCAGCAGGTGGCATGGTGGTTAAGGTGCTGGACTCCCAGATGGTCAGCCACGGTTTGAGTCCCAGACCAGGTAGCTTACTTTCTCACTTTGCCTCTCTCTCTCTCTCTCTCTCTGTGTGTGTCCCTCTCTATTCAAATACATACATACATACATACATACATAAAGTTAAATCAAATAATTCTTCAAAATAAAATTTAAAAAAGAAAGAAAAGAGGAATACAGAGAAAATCTGAAGAGCAGCTAGCTGGGGAGGGAGGAGGGTGGAGGAGACCCGCACACAGCTACAACGGGAAGTCCTCTCAGACGATGGAAGCTGGAGCTCTATGGAGAGACATCCTTGAGAAATTGAAAACCAAGAGCCTAGAACAGTGTGCTCACTAAGGATAGGAAAACAGCTATGTAGTAGGCAGGCAAAATACGGGGCGAGCAGAGGCACTGCAGTACAACAGCTCTGCCCGGCAGACCGCACGGGAGGGTGCGGGTGTATGTGCCCGGACTGCTCCGAGCACGCTGGGTGCAAGAGTGCCCACGACCCTGGGTGTGGACCACAGTGTCAACCCTGTTAGGAGTGCCGTCTCTCTGCCTTCCTGTCTCTTTCTCACTCGCTGTGGAAATCAACTTTGAGAACATAAAAGTAAAATAAAACGTTTTCAAATGAGACTGAGAAGATTCAATACCAGCAGCCCTCTACTCTAAAGAAGAATAAAGATCTTAGGGGTTGGGGCATGACCACACGCCACTTGGGGGAGGGTGCTTTCTCCCCTTTCTCTCTCTCAAAAGTACACACAAACTCTCTGATAATGAAAAATTGAGAAAAAAAAAAGTCTTTAAACAAAATAGAAATGACACCGCACACCAGGTGTGTGTGATCCTAAGAGGAGAATGGAGGAGGAGGCCATCCCCCAGGGGGTGATTTCTCATTCTCTCTCTCTCTCTCTCTCTCTGGCATGAGCATTTGTCCTAGCAAAAATCTCTCAAGAAAGAAAGAAGAAAGAAAGAGAGAGAGAAAGAGAGAGAGAGAGAGAAAGAGAGAAAAAGAGAAAGAAAGAAAGAAAGAGAGAGAGAGAGAAAGAGAGAAAGAAAGAATTACCTACTGAGAAAACACCTGTTTAAACCTTGCTTACAGACTGCCGATCAGAAGGCTTACGAGACTTGCCTGAAGTTCCGCACCAGCCAGCAGCACAGCAGAGATTTAAATTAATCTCTTAATTTCCCAGGAGCAAATCCAGCCTCATTCCTGCATGGCCGCCCCACTGACTCTGAGAGCTCTGAGCAGGCGTCGGCTATGACGACGGTGACGTTAGCATTGCCAGCTGAGACCTCCAGGGAGCACCAGCACCCTTAGAAGCAGGAAAGGACTCAGGAGACCGAGATACGTGTGGGCACAGAGAGATGCAGTACAAGGACAAGCCTGTGCAGCCCACGGGACAGCTGTCGTGAGGCCACGAGCCTCAGGACACAGCAGTCGGGTCCAACACATGATGTAAGCACAAAGAACACACCAGATTTTGAAGACTTGGGATGAAAAAAGAATGTAAAAAATCATACAAAAGGGGACCAGCAGGTGGCATGGTGGTGAAGGTGCTGGACTCCCACAGAGTTGACTTTGGTTCAATCTGGCGACTGGAAAATCACGCTGGGCACGTGTGCATGTTCGCCCCAAATCCCAGGAGAATGAGAAGGGACTGCCACATGGCCACCCCCCAGGGGCTGATTTCTCACTTTCCCTCTCCAGTGAGTGCACACACCCTATGGCAAAACCTACAAACAACAATCCCATAAAGATGTTTAAATTGACCCCAAATTAAAATAATTTTCTCTTGGAAATACCAGATTAATTAAAATTTCACTTAAATTTAACCCCTATGTTTTTACTTTTTCTAATGCAAGCTATTAGGAAATTTGAAATTATGCATACGGCTCACAGTTTATTTCTACTGAACAGCATTATTAAAAGGACTACAGAACCGCCTCCAATGCAGAAATGAAAGAATAAACAAACTCTAATTCACGTGCTAGAAACATGTTCATTATCGGGGCCAGCAGATGGTGTGGTAGTTACGTTGCTGGACTCCCACATGACTAACTGTGGTTTGAGTCACGAACCTGGTGGCTTGAAACTCACACCAGTTGTGCGTGTGTGTGTGTGTGTGTGTGTGTGTGTGCGTGCGTGCCCAAGATCAGAGGAGAAGAATGGAAGACAAGAGATTGCAGCGTGGTCATCCCACTGGGGGGATGATTTCTCACTTTCTCTCTCACAGTCTCTGTCTCTCTCTAATGAGCACACACGCCCTAAGGCAAAAACCTCTACAAAGAAAGAAAGAAAGAAAGGGGAGGGAGGGAGGGAGGGAGGGAGGGGAAAGGAAAGGAAAGGAAAGGAAAGGAAAGGAAAGGAAGAAAGAAACAGAATTCTTCATGGTTTAAAGATATGATTAATAGCTCTTACACTAGATGTTAGCTAAAACAGATACAAAAGATGTTATATCTTATACACTTTGAACTTCATTTACTTTGTTTTTATTGACCAGTCACATGGATATATTTATTAAAATCCACAAAACTATTTTACATAAAATTAATAAATTTAAAAACCCCACTCACACCACCAACTCTACAGCAACCACTCTGTGTGTTCCCTTGACGCTGTCTTGGCCATGCACGGTTACATGGTTCATGGCCTTCAGAACCTGTGGGCCTGCTCAGCACCACAGCGGTAGTGTGCCGTGGAAGCGATGCTGGGTCAATATGAAAGATCGCAGGTTTGGTTCCCTGGGCGACCTATACAAATCACACATGCCCATATCCTTCGCTGGCCAGGAGGGGGACGGTGAGGACCGTGGATGAGGTCCTACTGAGGTATGTATCTGTCTCTACATCTCTCTCCCTCCCTATTTCACAAAAGAAATACATTTAAAAGAAAAGGCAAGACCATTATCCTATTTAAAACTGTGAGGGGCTGGCAGGTGCTATCCCACATGACCAACCATGGTTCGGGTCCTGAACCTGGGGCTTGTTTCTCACTCTCCCTTTCTGTCTGTCTGTCTCTCTCTGGTCCAAGTTGAAGAATAATGGTAATAAATAAAATTTAAAATAAATCTTTAAAAATTAATTAATTAAAACTATGAAATTCTTTGACTTCTTAATTCCCACCGCTGAAATCTGTTTAATTGCATACAGCATTCCTGATGGTACAAAAATCTACCATTTGCCTCTATTTGTGAGTCATTATTTATCTCACAACTTATTTAAAAAAATAGGTAAAACACGTGACATGTCTATTATTAACCAACACGTGAATGGAACTGAAATCATTCAAAAGTCTCCTGACTTCCCAATGTGATTTACATCTTCTTCTTTAAGAAAAAATGAAAAGGCATTACCAAACATTCACGGTGACAAAATAAAAGGAACACTGCCCACCTCCCCTCCCCCTCCACAAAACTGTCACTAGGAAACTCCATCTTCCCCTCCTGTCCCAGCCAGTATGTTAGTGCGGCATTCTCCAGCTATGATTTAGACAGAAAAGTGAGTACTTACGGTAACTGCACTGGCCCAACTTAGCCAATTACAGCGAAATCACTTTGTTGTCTTGTGTGAATGTGCTGGTTAAATTTTTAAAGTGCTTTATTTACCTCCCTTAGGTCTGCCAGATGGCTTCCAGGAAAAGCCATTTGATACTTCAGACTTAAACATTTTACAGAAGACCCTTTTGAACAATAAAAATCCATCCCCATCCCGTGTTCTTAACTCTGCAGTTCTTTCTGTGTGGCTTGGGCTGGGCAGGGATTAAGCTGAGGTCCTAGAGAGGGCCTCTTTCATTCCTTGTTCATGTTAAAGACTTCCAGTGGTGTCCTGGGGAGGGAATTACCCAGTGAACGTAGCCCTAGGGAAGAGCAGAGGGGAAGACCAGTATCCCTTTCTAACACTACAGGATTGACTTCTAATCACCTGTACTGTGCAGGGCCTCTCCACCCAGGCCCAACTAGAAGGAAAACCACAGAGACCGAGACGCTCACGTTCTGTTCACTGCGCTGTCTCTGGCAACACAGGGAGGCCTGAGACTTAGGCATCCACAGAATCTCTGTTGTTTTGCATGCGTGAATGAATGAATAGAAAGGTGGAAAATTAGGAAAGCATGAAGGGGTGGAGAAGGAGCAGATGCTGGATGAGGACAAGCAGGACTGAAGTCAGAGCCCACGGGTGCAATCCTCAGACTTGTTTATGGGCAAGAACACAGGAAAGTTACAGTGTCCCCAATAGGACAGAGGCTACAAATGCTCACTCCCAGGACAGCACGAGTATCTCCAATAGGATAGAGGCTATAAATGCTTCCTCCCAGGTCAGCAAGAGTGTCTCCAATAGGACAGAGGCTACAAATGCTCACTCCCAGGACAGCACGAGTATCTCCAATAGGATAGAGGCTATAAATGCTTCCTCCCAGGTCAGCAAGAGTGTCTCCAATAGGACAGAGGCTACAAATGCTCACTCCCAGGACAGCACGAGTATCTCCAATAGGATAGAGGCTATAAATGCTTCCTCCCAGGTCAGCAAGAGTGTCTCCAATAGGACAGAGGCTACAAATGCTCACTCCCAGGACAGCACGAGTATCTCCAATAGGATAGAGGCTATAAATGCTTCCTCCCAGGTCAGCAAGAGTGTCTCCAATAGGACAGAGGCTACAAATGCTCACTCCCAGGACAGCACGAGTATCTCCAATAGGATAGAGGCTATAAATGCTTCCTCCCAGGTCAGCAAGAGTGTCTCCAATAGGACAGAGGCTACAAATGCTCACTCCCAGGACAGCACGAGTATCTCCAATAGGATAGAGGCTATAAATGCTTCCTCCCAGGTCAGCAAGAGTGTCTCCAATAGGACAGAGGCTACAAATGCTCACTCCCAGGACAGCACGAGTATCTCCAATAGGATAGAGGCTATAAATGCTTCCTCCCAGGTCAGCAAGAGTGTCTCCAATAGGACAGAGGCTACAAATGCTCACTCCCAGGACAGCACGAGTGTCTCCAATAGGATAGAGGCTACAGATGCTCACTCCCAGGACAGCACGAGTTCCACCTTCACACAGTGCCTAGAATAAATGCACTGGACAGAGGCTGGGCCTGGCGTGTGCAGTCAGCAGCAACTGGAACTGCAGTGGTGGAAGCCACACGGCCAACACCCTGGCACAGATCCTTACACACCAGGGCCCTGCAGTGGTGAGCCCCTGCTGGGGAAGCCTCTGTCTCTCCTTCATGTGATCGCTCACAACACATTACCGTGAATTAAAAAATATATAAACACACACACATATATATAACAGAGAAAAAAAAAAAACTCACCCAAAACAGATTGTGTGGAAATAATTACAATAAATTCTTTGAGCTTACATAAGTACTTATTTATGCTACCAACATGGTAAGAAAAAATTTCTGGAGAAACACAAAATATAGATAATTCAGTCTTTTAATTCAATCCATTTCCTTTGAAACAAGAAAGCATTATTGCAATAGAGAAAAAGAGGCTGAGTTTCACTAGAGAATTATTTGAAGACCATCTGTCTACACAGAAATGCACTAGCTCATTTATTTACTCCACAAACGTGAAATGTAACACATGACGCCAGATGATCTATACCAGAGGCAAGGAACACAGCGAGTGTCCAGATCTCAGTTCCCAAACACCGTGCTCCAAAAAAGCGAGCCCATCAGGAGTGGCATGTCTCCAGGCCATGATGGGCCTCGGTGTCCTGAAAAGGGTGTCATTCAGTGACATTCTTGCCAGAAACACCTCATCTGAATCTAATCATGTGGAAACCCCAGACAAACCCAAACTGAGGGAGGGTCTATAAAGTAGCTGGCTGGTACCTCTCAAACCACCAAGGCTTTAAAAGCCTGACCCAGCCTGGAGGAGACGGCATTGAGGTGACAATAACTAAATGAAGTGTGGGACCCTGGACTGGATCCGGAACCAGGAAAACAGTGTCCGTGGGATAGCAGGTGGAATTGGGACAGGGTCTGAAGGTGACATACTAGGATTTTATCGGGGTTAAGTTTCTGGTATTGATCAATGGTCCCGGAAGGTGACCCTTGAGTGAGCTGGATGAAGGGTAAGTGTGAAATCTCTGTACTATGTCGTAATGCCTTTGTAAGGCTGGGCTTTCCAATAAGTAAGAGTGAGCAAGGAAGGGCTCAGGCAGAGCACTGGTTGTTAGGGCAAAGGATTCCAAGTATGCGAAATGTCTGCGTACCAACTTCTACTCCACCAGGAGACTTCAAGGCAAAGTTTAAGAAGGGGAGGCTCGCACAGTCCCTCTAACAGAAATAGAGAGACTATGTTCCTAGGCTCTGAGTCAAAGCTTCCGATTTAACATAGGGACTGTCAGGATGTTTCTAATATTTCTCACCTTATAAAACACAAACATTCTTCTTACAATATCTTGTATTTGTAGTTGAAAATTTAAAAGGAAGGGGCCAGACGGTGGCATAGTGGTTAAGGTGTTGGATGTCCACATGGTTGACTGCGATTTGAGTCCCAGACCCGGCGACTTGAAATTTATGCCGGGCGCATGTACACGTGTGCTCAAACTTCCCAGAGGAGGATGGGAGAAGGGACTGCAGCAAGGCCATCCCCTAAAGGGTGATTTCTCACTTTCTCTCTGCCTCTTGTGTCTCTTAAGAAAGCACACTCACTCTATTGCAAATATGTCTCTTAAAAAAAAATTAAAAAGTCTGGTTAAGCAGGTGGCATGGTGCTTTAAGGTACTGAATCCCACAAGGCCTATTCTGCAGTTCAAGTCCTGCGCACTATGGCTGGAAAATCATGTTAAGTGCATGCATGTGCATGCTCTGGCTAGCACACATACCCTATGGCAAAAATCTAAAAATAAAATAAAATAATAAAATAAAAGTCGACCTTCTGAAACTTATCACAGTACTGCCTCTATAATCAACAAATAATACCCATTAAATAGTTGCCATTGAACCACATACAAAGATTTCCAAGGCCCATGTTATTGAAAATGATGTCAAAGCTATGGAAATCCTAAAAATGTACAGGAAATTTTTAATTTAAATATTTTTTTAAATAGGTAAATATAACCACCAGCATAAGCCAGAGAAATACAAAAATGATATGTTCGGTAGGGAATGGGAAAGAATAGCCAAACTGTGTTCTTGAGGTTAGGCAGATGGACACAAAGACAAATAAAATCTGCATTTATTATGATATACTCCAGTGACACAGAGGAGAAGCAGAGGAGCGGGGCACAGAGCGTATAAAGAAATCAACATAACACTTCTATCTGAAAAAGACAGAACCTGCTTGCTGGCAAGTTGGCAACACACTCCTCCTGGAGTCCAGAAAAGCAGAACCTAACCCTAACTCCAGCCCAAATCCTAGCCCTAACCCTAACCCTAGCCCTAACCTAACCCTAACCCTAGCCCTAGCCCTAACCCTAGCTCTAACCCTAACCCTAGCCCTAACCTAACCCTAACCTAGCCCTAACCCTAGCCCTAACACTAGCCCTAACCCCACAGTCTAGTGGGCTGCTGGGAGAAGGGAGACCCAGTTTTGCACTCCACACAGGGCGAGGTTAGCTGTCGGAGGACAGACCGAAAGAGTGAGGAGGAGATGTAACTGGCTCCCTAACAAATATATTATTATTTAGCTTTAGAAAATTATGTCTTTCATAATAACTACCACTTAGAGAAGACCAATTTTAAAGGCACGTTTCATTATAAATTACAAGGTTATTTAAAGTCATTAGCAGCAAAAGAAATATGAAACACTTGATTTAATAAAGTGTAGAAAGCAGGAATAAAATAGGTTTTAGAAATTGCAACAGCTGTATAATACGCTCTGAGACCAGGCTCTCTATCCAACTGAGAGAATAAGAACGGGGTGTTCACGAATTAAGACAATATGCATTAAGTAATATGTGACTTCCTGTTGATCAACATGCAATTCATAGTAACTCCACAAATATCAGCTTCATGAGGGAACAGCAAACTGCGTAATGTTTACGTTGCTGAACTCCCACACAGTTCACCTGGGTTCGCGTCTCAGACCCGGTGGCGTAAAACTCACACCGGGCACATGTGTGTGCGTGCCCAAGATCCCGAGGGGAAACTGGAGGAGAAGGCATTGTGCCATGGCCATCCCGGGGATGATTTCTCACTGTCTTTCTCTCTCTGTCTTTCCAGCAAGCGCGTGTGTCCTATAGCAAAAACCTCTGAAAACAAAAAATTAACTGCATGAGCAATACATGGGAGGCACCACAGTAAGAGTAAAAAAATAAACAAGATATACGTCACATGTCCAAGGAGCACATTCTAGTGCCACGGAGACCAGAGGCAACTTGTACAAGAAACCTGGCTTCGAATCAGTGTCTACACTCTCAATTACACTCCTATCAAGAGGAGAAATTCTGCTAGTCCCCTGGATATAGAAATACCCTGTCATACCGAGTACACTCTGCCTAGCTGTAACAGAAATGCCTTGAGTCATACTGAATCATTTTGTTTTCTTTTTTTTTTTGGAGAGGTTTTTGCTATAGGGCACGTGTGCTCACCAGAAAAACAGAGAGAGACAGAGAGACAGAAAGTGAGAAATCACCCCCCGGGGGGGGGGGGGCCATGCCGCAATCCCTTCTCCATTCTCCTCTTGGGATCTTGGGCACACATGCACACGTGCCCAGTCTGAGTTTTAAGCCACTGGATCTGGGACTCGAACCACGGTCAACAACATGGGAGTCCAGTGACATAGCCATTACACTAACTGCTGGTCCCCTGAATCATTTTTTATACTGAGACTCTTCAACCCTCAAAACTTCCTGAGTCAATCAAAATTTATTCTTAATCCATTTACTGATGCTTGGTCTTTTATAACAACTACAATCAAGTCTCCAGTCCAGATAATGCCCTGAATATTACTAGCATTTAGAAAATAACAAACTAACTTTTACTGTTAAAAAAAAAAAAAATCAAGCGGGTGAGGATGAACCTAGATTGTAGAAATCTCTATTGACCACAGAATTACTGTGACACTAAAAGCAATTTTTCTATAAAAAGTCCTCCAATTACAACATATGCAAATTATCTTTATGCAAGAAATGTATCAAATAGTCTAAGATTCAGCATGCTTAAAAATATCACCCAACTGGGATGATTTCAGATTAAAGAAAATAAGGGCTGTGTAATTATATACACTTACCTTGACAAATAGAAAGCAATCTGTGATTAGAACATTGCAATTAGTTACAAAATGCTTCACATGGATTTAATTACCCATCAGTCTACATGTAGCTTAATTACTTTTATCTCATTGCATCAGTAAAAGATTTTTGCCTAAGGCGACTGCCAGTCATATATTTATGAGGCTCCTAGACTTTACAGTGAATACATTATAACATTCGGGCAAATGTGCAAAAGTTACAGTTGCGGAGACAGTCTTAAGTTTGAGTCTCTAGTTTCAGTTTATTGCTATCTTGTCCTTATCCTAGAGTCTATCCTATTTGGCTAAGTAACATTGTTGATATAAATACCACCAGTTTACTCCTGGGAGGGCCAGAAGAAAAGACCTTAGAAACTGAGACAATAAGAGGTGATCCTTGAACCAGATACGGGTTGGGCTTTCAAATCCTTTACACAGTTAAAAATCCACACCTAACTTCTCACTCCCCTGAAACCTAGGTACTAAGAGCCCACCATTGACTGGAAGTCTTACCGATAGTATCAACCGTAGAGTAAGAAAGTGTTATTAAGAAAATCACAAGGAAAAGACATCGACAATGTTTACTGGAAAAAGAAAAAAGTCTCATGTAAGGAGATCCATGCAGTTGGGAACCAGCAGTTAGCATAATGGCTATGTCGCTGGACCCCCACATAGTCGACCGTGGTTCGTGTCCCGGACCCGGTGGCTTAAAACTCATGCCGGGTGCATGTGCGTGCGTGCCCAAGATCCCGAGAGGAGAATGGAGGAGAAGGGATTGCGGTGTGACCATCCCCCCTGGAGGGTGATTTCTTGCTTTCTGTCTCTCTGTCTCTCTCTGTCTGTCTGGCGAGTGCACGTTCCCTATAGCGAAAACCTCTCCAAAAAGAAAAACAAAAAAAGGAGATCCATGATCCATGCAGTTCAAATCTGTGTTGTCCAAGGGTCAACTGTGTCTATTTGATTTTTATTGTAAGGTTTTTGCCACAGGGAACAGAGTGCTCAGGAGAGAGAAAGAAAGTGAGAAACTACCCCCCGGGGGGGAATGGCCACACTGCAATCATTTCTCCTCCATCCTCCTCTTGGGACTTCTGGCATGCACACACACACATGTCCAGGGTGATTTTCAAGCCGCCAAGTCTGGGACTCTGTCTCTGTCTCTCCATGGAAGAAAAACAGAAATGGACATCAAAAAATAATAAGCATCTCATCTGTGGTTGGCCATGTGGGAGTCCAGCACCTTAACTACCCTAATGCCACCTGCTAGCTCTGGGTCAACTATATCTTAGTGCCCTGGATCTAAGGTAGTATATTCTCATGGATAAGGTGAACACATGCATTTAATAAAAAGTTGACCTTTCTCCTCTTTCTTCAAGATGAAGAAAGTCCTTCTACTCCGGTGCTACTCTGATTATAGATCTGAAGAGATGGTAGGTGACCTTCTGAATAGGGGTGTGTGTGTCTGTGAGACTCAGAGTTGGAATCACTGCCTTTTTTCCTCCTTGGGAAGACATTTGTACGGTTTTGAAATCCATCCCATCGGAGTTTGATTCGAAGCTCCTCTGCTGACTAGCTCAGTGTCTGCAGGCAAGTCACTTAGCTGACCTGAGGGTAAGTGGTCACCATCTGGGCAGTAAAATGCCACATTCCGAGAGGTGGACACACCTGGACAGCTTCCCAGTCAAGTCTGGAGCCTTCCCTGAGTACGCGGGGCACACACCCGGGATCTGGGGCTGGCTGCGGCTGGGGGGAGACTGCAGTCTCAAAACTGTTCAGGATGCTCTCTCGCTGTCTCTGTCTCTCTCATGGAAGAAAACCAGAAACGGACATCAAAAAACAGTAAGCATCTATCTGGCCACTAACGGCAGTAACTGTGAACGGCAGGGAATATGGCTCACAGCAAGTACACAGTACAAGCTCAGCATCTGTTTGCTGGGTTCTCTCTGGGAGTGGCTTTGGAGGATTACACGACTTCACTAGGAAAAGGGCCCTCTGGAATAAGGCACAAAATACTTTCTTCTGCTTAAGATTTTTGATGTTGGTGGGGACTTACATTCTCTGCAAAGTGAGGGTGTTCAGGCCTCCGGGACCTGGTGTGGTAGAAGGTGGCCTCGTCCCCGGTCAGAACACTGAGGACGCTGCCTTCTGTCGGGGGCGGGTCTTGGGCCGGCGGCATCTGCTACATCTAACATCTAAGGAGGCTTCCTGGGGGCCGTCGGCAGGCACCCTCTGCCATGTCTGCTTGACCTAAACGGACGTGTCTTCTCCAAATATAAACACAATCGACAAAAAAGCTGTTCACTACTACCATGCTTTAAAAAAATCACCTCACCTGCAAGGGCCCAGCAGGTGGTGTAGTGGGTAAGGCACTGGACTCCCACATGGACGACTGCAGTTCGAGTCCTGGACCCAGCAGCTTGAAGCTCACTCAAGGCATGTGTGCATGTGTGCCCCAAATCCCAAGAAGAGAAGAATGGAGGAGACGGGACTGTGTTGTGGCCGTCCCCCGGAGGAGGGGGTGATTTCTCTTCCCCTCCCCCTGCCTCTCTCTCTCTCTCTAGTGAGCACACATGCCCTGTAACAAAAACCTCTCTCAAAAAATCACCTGGAAGGCATATTAAAATTTGAGAAGGGAGCAGGTGAGCAAGACTAACTCAGCGGGCCTGGGGTGAGCCTGAAAGTGCACTTTGACAAGCGCCAAGGCTCACGAGCGAGCACAGGAATAGCCACCGGATATATTTAGCTACCTGTGCCCTAAAAACACGAGAGAACATCCCCACGCTTTCAAATAACTTTCAAAGTTCTCTTTTTGAACTTAGTTAACATCACACTAGGATATCGTTCTTCCCAATTATGGATCTCCAAAAAAATTACAAGGCTGCAGATTCTTAAAAAGAGTGTGGAAATAGTTCGTGTCACCGTGATGCATAGGCTTCCCCTAGAGCTGAAAGAGAAAGAGTTCAGGACTACGAGGAGAAGACAGGAATGTGGGGCCCGTGGGTTTTATACAGGCACAGGAGTGCAGAGAAAGAACGTGACCTTGGAGATCCATAGTGAATCCCTGGAGATGGTCTATGCTGTAAGCTCAGTCCAGGGGAGGGTTTATGAATTTCGACTCCTTTATTTATAAACGCAGAAGCAAGCACTCAATAAATAGCATTTGCTCAAACATTTCGAGGCACCTCTCTGGCTCACTCAGGCACGCCCAGCTCTTAGACCTCGGCGACGGCAGGGACACATTTTTTTCAATTATTTTTTCCCAATATTATTGAAGGTAGAAAATAATTTTTCAGAAAGTGTTCTAAAGACGGAGACAAATACTACCATCCTTAAAATAAAATAATTATTTATTTAATTTAATTTATTATTATTTTAAAATTTTGCTATAGGGCATGTACACTCACCAAAGAGAGACAGAGAGAGATGGAAAGTGAGAAAGCAAGCCACCAGGTCCAGGACTCGAACCACGGTCGACCATGTGGGAGTCCAGTGTCTCAAGCACCATGCCACCTGCTGTCACCTACCACTCACTTTTCAAAAGGACTTAACTACATTTTAACCCCTTTGTGTAGCTTGTTCGCAGAGTTCTCGCTCAGCAACCACAAGCTTTGTTCAGAGTCTCCCCAAGTCTGCCTCCTTCAGGCAGTGACATGGAACACATCAGTATTTCCAATGTCTTATTGGTGAGTGGGGCATAGTCATAGTTGGATTCTTACAATTCAGAGGCTGCACATATGCCAGCAAGCAATGCAGCACCTGGCACAAGGCCAACAATCACACCTGTGGGGCTTCAAAAAATTTGTGCACAATGCATCGTACAAAAAAGCTGTGCTCATGGATTTCAAGATATTTTTGTACCAAAATAAACTCACACTTTAGCTCTATTTTTTCCACAAGCATTTTGAAGTCCCCTCTTGTCCTAACTCCTTTAAAGTGAAGTGACTTCAAAGATGAACTGTAACTAGAGGGAGCAGGAGTTAGTGTAATGGCTATGTCACTGGTTCGAGTCCCGGACCCGGTGGCTTAAACTCACGCCGGGCGTGTGTGCGTGTGTGCCCAAGATCCCAAGAGGAGAATGGAGAAGGGATTGTGGTGTGGCCATCCCCCCTAGGGGGTGATTTCGCTCTTTCTGTCTGTCTCTGTCTTTCTGGCGAGCACACGTGCCCTATAGCAAAAACCTCCTCAAAGAAAAGAAAGAAAGGAAGAGGCACTGTAACTAGAACAGCATCACACAGGTATCAGTGAAGGCCCGAGACTCCGGGTCAGTATGAAGTGGCGATCCACGTAACCAGGTCTGAGTCAGCCCGGACGAGAACGCTGGGGCTTCCCAGCCCCACTCGCTAGACAGCCTGGGTCACAGAACAGCGTCTGAGCTTAGGCCTCCTCGGCTGGGAGAGTGTATGGAAGTCACGTGACAGTGAGGGGCTCTGGACCCTCTCGAGGTCTCAACGTGGCCTCTGTTAGTGGGGCGGGGTCGCTGCCTTTGGAAACGGGAAGCGCCAACATGTTTACGAAGGCATCTGAGTTACTCTGGAATTTCCATCTGGACAAGAAAACTACTTCTTTGACAGTGAAGTTACAATAAAAAGGGTAATTGTGGAGCAGCCTGTTCAGACCTATCAGCAGAGTTTGCCCTATTTGCCAACGGGAACTACCCCAGCACAGAAGTAGAGCTTGAGGGAGGGTTTTAAACAACAATAAAGTTAACTAAAAGAAAAAGAAATACTTCTTACAGAGCTCAAAAATGAGTTAATTTTTTTTTCAAATTCATGTTAATAGTGTTAACAGTCAAGGAGTTTAAAAAAACAGTGACATAAATGCTTCCTGCCACTCCAGTTGGCTTCTCCTAGACAGCTTTCATTAGCTTGGTTTGACTTTTCCTTTTAACTCACTGTTTGTAAAATTAGATTTGTTGTTTAATGCAGCTTTCCTTGTTGTTGTTTTTCTGTGTGTTTTTGTTTTGTGCGTGCGTGTGTGTGTGTGTGTGTGTGTGTGAAGAAAGAAGCCCTAGGGCCAGAAGTAGCAATACGGTTAAAAGTAAAGATCCACAAGGCTGGCCTACACGGCGTTCTTGGTTCAAGGCTGGAGACTTCTCAGAGTACATGGGGCATGCACGTGCCCAGGCCAGCTGCTAACGTGGGCGGTTCAAGGCCTCAGGGCCCTGTTGGGGATGTTGTCTGTCTGACTCACGGAAGAAAGAGATAGAAGCTTACAAATAAATAAAAGAAGCCTAGAAGTAGCACATACTTTTGGGTCTCCAGAACACAAACTGACTAGATAAAGAACTTTTTGCAAACCCACTTTATTTAGATGATAAAATTAAACTAAAAAAAAAAGGGACAGTTTTGAAGTACTTCAACAACTATTACAACAATCAAACATAAATCAGCTTTTTAAAAAAAATAATACTGTATCAAGTCTTGTCCCTTTCTTTGTATTCTTCGGGGTCTGGGACAGGAGAGGGGCATTGACCTGAGGTGACCTCTGGCTGTCACACAGTCAGGAGGGCCACAGAGTCCTCTCACACCTGCCACCCTGAGGTGGGCGGGGGCCGGGGAGGAGGCAGATCTCCAGGTGTCAACCAGCTAAAGGAGTTACGATGACCTGCACCCTGCCTGCTACCAAAGCAACCAACTCCGACGATTACAAACGTGCAAGGAGAAGCCAACCAGAAGGCAAAAAGCACCGCTAGGAGCATGGAGATTCAGGAGGCAAAAACAACTCCACCCAAGCTGCTATGCTCCTTCCTTATAAATGAGTGTCCCCGTCCCAACGCCCCTGCCTGCTTCCATTTATTTATCTTCTTTCCAATTCATAAGAGGCACAGGAACTTGCTAAGAGAGAGACAAAGCGCATGAGGCAGAGAGAAAAAGCACACCCCGCACCCCAGGGGACAGTCACGCCACGATCCCTTCTCCTCCAACGCTCCTTCCTTTCGGGCACACATGCACACACGCCCGGCGTATTCTCCAACTGCCAGGTCCAGGGCTCGTACATGCAGTTGGCCATGTGGGATCCACCGACCTTACCCAGCATGCCATGGGCTGGCTCCCTCTGCATTCATGCCCATCGAGTTTTCTCAGCTCTGGCTCTTGCTGGGGACCACCTCTACTCTTCGGATTGCTCTTCCGTTTCCTCTCCACTGGGCAGCATGGGGGGGGGGCAATGCTATCCTTGCCCCGAGGCTGGCCTGCACTACCGGGAAGAGTGGGGTGGTACCTGTTGTAGTGCACCACTGCACAGCCAACAGAAACACCTGCGGCTGTGGCTGTTGGATTTCGGAGGATAGGGGTTTATCTGGACTCAGGCTGTGAAGTCTAGAGCCATCACAAAATGGCAGAAGGCAGAACTTGGGCAGAGCAGAGCTTGGTCTGAATCCACGGAGTTTCGTCAGCTGATAAGCCCTACCAGAATCCAACAACGGAACCCACCCAAGGCCTAACCTGGGACACCACAAAGGAGTCGGGGGCTCACTTCACACCTTACAGCACAATCAGTACCACCAGGTCCCAACCCTCGGATTTCTGGGGGAGTGTCTATTCACTGACCACTTAGACCAAATTCCAAAACTTGAAACTTCGGGAGACAAACCATTATCTAAACCCTAATAATAACCCCAGGGAAGACCCCCCACGGAAACCCAGATGATGAGCGGCCACACGTTACATGTGCTGCCAGCATCCGTCTGGAAAGCCATCCCACTGAGCAGGGGTCTCCTTCTAAGAGCAGGCCACATACAGCATCTGGTTTGTTATCTCAGGCAGCTCAGAGCCTTAGAGGCACATCTGTGAAAATCTCCTGGCCTGTATATTAAAAGATGACATTAGTCAGTGCACAGAACAAAGCATTTTAAAAAATAAACATACATGTTTTGTGCTACTATAAAAATCAGTTTCTGGCCAGCTAGTGGCATGGTGGCTGACGTGGCTGAGTCCAGCATGGCTGGCCAACATGGCTGACCAACAGGGCTGGCTGTGCAGTTGCAGTCCTGGACCCAGTGGCTTGAAAAACAGGCCAGGCATGTGTACATGCATACCCAAAATCCTGAGAGGAGATGGAGGAGAAGGGAATGAGATGTGGCCATCCCCAGTGCACTTTCTCACTTCCCTTCTGGGTCTCTGTCTCTTTCCAGTGAGCACAACACCTTATAGTTTAAAAAAAAAAATTGATTTCTTCACATCCCCACTGTGAACTGTTGAACAATTACTTGTAAAACACAACCTTAAAAAGACTGGCTTTTCCAGCCTGCCCACGGCCCCCACAGATGGCCTTGTATTCTGCTCCCCTGGCCAAGCACGGGCATTACTGGCCGGTCTGTGTCTCAGTCTCTACAGGAGCCCTCGGTCCCTAGCCGGAGCCTTCACACACTCAGCTCACACTAGTGACACAGCTGGCTAAAGTCAAAATGCGACTTCCTGAGACTCTTCTTTACATCAACACATGCTGCTCACTTAGAAAAACAGTAAGACTGGTTAGGAAAGCAGCACCTCAAACAGCACCCCAATTATCCACTTTAATACATACTCTCAGACTTTAAACTGACAGGCTTAATTTCCATATTCGATAAAGCTCCCAAAGGCCAAGATGACTATTAAGGAAGAGAATGGTGCTAGAGACGCTAAGCCGTCGAAGGAGAAGACCCCTCTCTCGGAGGACAGAGTAGCTGTTACTCAGGGTTATAACCACCCGAGCTAATAGAGGACAGAATGCAGAAGAGGGTCTCCCTTCTCTGGGGAAGCTGAGACTAACCAGCACCTCCAGCACAGCCTCCCAGCTCCAGAATTCCAGAGTCCAGGGCACATCCTCCTAGCCAACGGAGGTCAAAAAATTCCGCTGATCTTTGCCACTACGGTTAAAAATTGATGAAGAAAGTAATATTAATGCGAAAGAGGTGTGCTCCTACTGAATTATTAACAGGCAATACAACTGGAGTGTGTGGCTCACCATTCTTCACTGCCCTCGCCAACAGCTTCCAAACGGAAGGTGCTGAAGCACGCAGCCACCGGCAGCCATGGCTCTGGGAAACACAGTGCGGCTGGTGGGTCTGTGCTCGCTGCGTTATTACCAGACACGGGGGCCTTCCTTGAAAGCGGGTTATCAATTCACGTGGGGGTCCTCTGCCTTCAGTCAAGGAAATGTTCAACTCGACCCCCGCTTGCCATTTAACGTATTCTTCCCAAACCTGCCATAAATATTGAATGTCGGAAAGGCCCTGCTTAAACACAGCGACTCGCTTATGAAATTAAAGTTGGCCGACGGATTACACTGTGTACACAATACACTGCAGACAGTGACAAAGGAGAGCCGAGCAGATTACTAACCTCCTCTTGACATTTCCTAAGGAACATTCCAAAGACACTCCGAAATGAAGGTCAGCTTAATTGACATCGCAGGCTGGCTAACTCCATGCAGCCGCTCACTCTCGGCTGTGCGCACGGGGGCTGCCTCGGCACATGGCCCCACTGACGGGCACGAGACAGGCCTGCCCTTCCTCAGGAGGTTTTCGTCTGCTACCCATGTCCACGTCACTGAATGAGGAGGGGACATTTATGTCCAGTCTTGTCCTAATCAGCTAGAGTGTCCCTGACAGAAATACCTGAGACTAGGCAAACTCATTACACTTTTTCTTTTTAAGATTTTTGCCATAGGGAGCGTGTGATCACTGGAGAGAGAAACGCTGAGAGAGTGAGAAACCACCTCTTGGGGGGGATGGCCATGCAGCAATCCCCTCAGGATTTGGGACACACACACACACACACACACACACACACACACACGTACATGCAGACGTGACTGGCATGATTTTCAAGCCACCAGGTCCCAGCCTCAAACCCTGGTCAGCCACATGGGAGTCCAGCACCGTAACCACCATGTCACCTGCTGGCCAGAAGGGAGACTTAGCAACTCACAGCTCTGGGGGCTGGACAGTGCAAGGGCATCACAAACATGGGAGACAGAACATACAGCGTGTCACGTGTGGTCTGTGCGGGAGGCCCCTGTCTGCGTCCAGGCCCCTGTCTGCGTCCAGGCCCCTGTCTGCATCCAGGCCCCTGTCTGCGTCCAGGCCCCTCTCTGCCGACTGGCCTCTTCTCTGCCGTCCGGCCCCCTCTCTGCCGTCTGGCCTCATCCCTTCTGCTAATGTATCCACCCTAACTCAGTCTCAGAGGCTCCTCTAATGGCATTATCTCACCCAAAGGTCTCGCCCAGGGAGACCAGGAGGGACCCTCGGTTTCCCTTCACACCTTTACAATACACTCAGCACAGCCAAGTCCACCGTGACTGTCCTAGGACATCCCACCTGCCCACTGAGACTAATGTCCAGACCGTGACATTACGAGGACAAGCCATGATCCAGATGGTGACATGCGTCATGCATGGCTGGCTCGGCGTCCGGTACTCAGGCAGGAGTCAGTACCTACATGGGGCTTCTCTGCAGGAGGTCTGAAGCACATCGGTCACACAAACGTGCAGTCCTTATGAGAGTGATCACACACCACGCTCCAAACCTCCAGGGAAGAGGGCCCCTCTTCTTCCCGGCATCATCCCAGTGACTAACCACAGTATTCTCCATCCTCAGCGATATCTGTGTATTTTTACTCTGTCTTAGGAATAGAGAACAGGGGCCAGATGTGGCTCGGCGGCAATCTCTGCTCTGCAAGGCAGTCTCACATGGGAAGGTTCCTGGTTCAAGCCCAGATCCCTGAGTACGCAGGGCACATGTGCGCCCATGCCCTGAGGCTGGCAGAAGCTGGGGATAGACTGTGCTTCCAGATGTGTGGAGGGTGCGGTCTCTCTTCCTCTGCGTCTCTCTGGCTTAAACAAACGAGCTTGAAAAAGAAGAAGAAGAAGAAGAAATGCAGAGCGCCAGGTGCTTCTCTCCCCTGGAACTCCTAATCTCTTGATTCTTCTGTCCAAACCAAGCGATTTCAACTTCTTTTCATTTTCCTCCGAGGTCTGTTTCCTGACCATTTTCACTGAATTTCCGCAGAGCCTGTTATTAAGAATTAGTTCTCAATACTTACACAGTATTCCCCAGAGGAACTTAACTCTTACAAGAACACAGCCTCGCACAAGCTAAATGCGCTGCCCAGAACTTTCGGCCTGCCGGCTGGGTGCCAAGCCCCCAATTCTGGGCGTACACAACTCTACAGTTTAACACACCACACAGCACTGAGCTTGCAAACCTTCCACAGCTACGTTCCACAGATGTGTGATTCTCTGACATTTCTCCCCCATTGATGTCATGCATCCACACACTATGGATGTTTTTCATTCCTCTTGTAAGTAAAATGCAACATTGTTCCAGGCTAATAATGCCACCTGCAGAAAACTATTCTCAGGCTAACAGCCCAGCACCGTATTCTGCCGTGCACAAATTCACATCTCTAAGACTCTCAGGGGGAAAACATGCCGGGACTTGTCGAGACTTCCATGTACGCCTAGATAGTGCATATTAATCTTGCCCCGTTTTAGATGTGCTGTCACTCTATCATAAGTGAGAAATGAAGCTGATGAGGAGGGGCCAGTGTGTGCCGTGGAGGTTAAGGGGGCTGGATCCCACATGGCTGGATACACGGTTGGAGTCCTGGACCTGGAGGCCTGAAAAACACACCCGGCGTGTGTGCGCACGTACCCAGAATCCCACGCGAGGGCTGGAGGAGGAGGGATTGCTGGGCGGTCATTCCCTCTCGGGGCTGGTTTCTCACTTTTCCCCTCTCTCTCCCCCCCCCCTGTCCTTCTCTGGAGAGCGCATGGACTCTATAGCAAAAATGTTAAAATACACAAGAACTGATGAGCACTAGCATTCGAAATGCCATTGCTCCGTGTACACTACTTTTCTTTGGCTTGATATCCTGACTATTCACAGAAGTTCCAGTGTCTCCCCTCCTGTTATTAGTACATTACAGGCAAGTCTATGAGAAGATCACGACATAGGGGAACTTCAAAAGGTACATGGAAGAACTAAATTAAACTATGAATTGACTTCATCGTAAAAAAATAAAAAGGTAGCAATTTTTTTTCTTTTTTTAACATTTCTTAGAAGGCATATGTGCCACTGAGGAGGGAGAGAAGTGAAAGAGGGAGAGGGAGGGAGGGAGGGAGGGATAAAGAGAGGCAGGGGGAGGGGGGAGAGAGAGAGGAAACAACAAAGCAGCAGCCACTCCAGAGAGCAAGGTCACCCCCAACCCCTTCTCCTCCATGTCCCCTCCTGGGTCTGCCACCAGGTGTGGGACTCAAACTGCGCAGCTCACCATGTGGGATCCAGCCTCCTTAACCTCCAGGCTAACAGAAATAGCTTTCAGATAAATAGCAAGGTCTCCGTCATGGTTTTGAGTCTACTTTGAAGAGTGACGATAAAGCACCTGTAATCTAACCACCTAGGGCGGCCGTTCCCACCCCTCCAGTCCCCCCCCCCCCCCCCCCCTACCTGCTCAGATGGGTTGGCTGCCGATGCGGTGGAATCCACCCTGGCTGAGGTCACACCTTGGCTGATTCTGTCCCCGTGCATATGGCCCTCCTTTCGCCAGCAGTCACCCTCATGACTACTGACACATTTGCCGATTCCTCACAGAAAACCTCTTCCATCATTGTGCACGCGTACGTAGGCAGCGCCACCGCTGTTACAGGGACTGTGTTCTGACCTGGACATGGAGACCTCCAGGACATGGTGTGCACGGAACTGCCCCGGCCACGCGGGAGGGCAGAAGGGACGTGAATGCCGAGGGCTGGCACCTCTGCTCACCTCGGCGTCTCGGGCGGACAAAGATGGGCAGCTGGGGTTTCCTGAAACCCACCACGAAGCATCATTCAAGGTCTCCCAGGGGAAAGACTACTTCAATCAGGTGAGGGGCCTAAAATAAAAAACTGAGGCTTTCAGAAGAGGGAGGAATTCTGCCTTCAGGCTCAAAGCCACAACACGGACTCTCCCTAAGATTTCCAGCTTGTTTGGGGCTGCACTGAAAGTTTCAGGTTTGCCAGTTCCCAAAATCGTGTGGGCCAACACGAGCCAACCACGGTTCAAATTCTGCACCTGGCAGCTTGAAACTCACACAGTGAGTGTGTGCCCAAAATCCTGGGAGGAGAAGGGGTTGCAGTGTGGCCAAATCCCCCGAGGGGTGATTTCTCTCTTTCTGTCTTTCTGTCTCTGTCTCTCCAACAAGCGCACACACCCTACAGCAAAAATATCTCTCTCTCAAAAAAAGTTAAGCTCGAAATAAGTTCTTAAAAAGCAGAATCAGCTAAGAGATTTAAACTCAAGGTGAGAGCAGAGGTAGGGGCCGTTTTAGACGGTGAGCAGGGAGGAGCTCTTGGAGAGGGTGACATGGCTCAGCACAGACTCTGAGGCCAGGAACGGGTGGGGAGAGACGCTCACAAGCCTCTCTCTAGCAAGGACGGGATGCAGTTGTGCTGTTGCTGCCACTTCCTGGTGACCTGGCTCTTGTGAAGACTGCTGAGTGCAACCGTGGTTACCTGCCCCACCTGGCCTCCCCCACCAGGACGGCACCTCCACTGCCATGTGTCTAGATGCCTGCGTACCGCACCCTCACTTAGAAGGCGAAGGCCTGGCCAGCACGCCGCTTCCCGTAGAGGCCGGTCGTGCACAGAGCCTAGGAGACCGACTCCCCCTCAAGACAGGTGTGGCCACTGACCACAGGACCCAGCCCAGGACAGCCGGCTACTTCCCCACCAAGGCGGGCGGGATGTCAGGGGAGGGACAGGAAACAAATACCATCAAAATAGAAAGTTGGAGCCTGAGAGGGGGGAGAATCCTGCAAATGGTTATGAAACAATAATAATGAATCAATAATAATTTTAAAAACCACTAAATGAAAACCTAGAGCAGAATTTTTTCTTTCATGTACTTGCACTCCAAACAAACAACCATAGCCATGGCTCTATCGATCGCCATGGGGTAGAGAAACAGAACCATCGCCCCGCTGGGTGGTCCTTCCCAGAGGAAGGCTGTCAGACCCATCTGCCTTTGATCTTCATTCGCAGAAACGGCCTGGAGAAACTCTCCACCCCGTAAAAATAATAAATCTCAGAAGCTGCACACTCTGCAGGCCAGCAGTCACCTCTGCGGAGAACTCCTCCCCGCCAACACACCAAGCCGGCATTCACTGGTGAAGCGCTGGGCTGGAAACGCTGCAGCGAAAACCCGAAGAAATGAAAGTCCATGCCACAGATCGCAAGGGTGTGGAGAAGACAGAGGAAGAGGAAGAAGGGGAAGGGGGACTTTATTATTTCCTCTATCAGAAAGATCTTATTACTGGTGATCCTTCAGGGAAGCCATGAGGTACTAAGAAGAATCTAAACCCAGAAATTAAATTTAAGTATGTCTACTCTGGCCTAACGGCAAAACTGAGAGAATTAAGAAAGAATGTCTACAACAACATGACAACCATATTTTTAAGGCCTCAAATTCTTTTATTCTTGGTAAAATTCATGAACTAAGGCATTTTGGTGTGACCTTGCCCACGTAAGATTTTGACTCCTGAGCCCATAGACAAAATCGGCATGTGGGACGAATACGTGGTCACTCTAGAGCAAAGAGAAAGATGCAGGTGCACGCCTGGTGAGCATCGTTCCAGTCTGTAGTTACAGAACGGTGCCTGGAACCGGGGCTTGTCGGACTTCACGGTTCCACCACTTAGAGGCTACGTTCTGACTACCGCACGTACTTTCACTGAGCTTCAGTCTCATCCATTATAAGGAGTTAACGAACGAACAGAGCCTAATTCTGATGATCATGAAGGTTAAATCGGATAATGCACATAAAATGCCTAGCCCACGACAATCACTCACAAAGACAGACTATAAACATATATACATACCTATATACTTACACACACACACACACACACACACACACACACACACACGCTTCTCTATTCTCCTCTCGGAATTGGGGGCACGCATGCACATGCTCCCAGCACAGTACAGGATCCAGGCCTTGAACCACACAGTCAGCACGTAAGATCCAGCACCTTAACCTCCACCCCACCTGCGGGCCCACATTCATACGTGAGTAGCTGCAGACTGCGATGAACTCCTTCCTCAGCAGCTGCACTAGCTCGGGGAAGTCATGTAACCGTTCTGGGTTTCAGCTCTCACATTTGTCAGGCGGAGATCATGCTGTTTGTCCAGTCTCCGTTCTGTGGATTTTCCACCCATGACAAGGTGAGCGTGTCGGTCTGAGTCTGACAGCCACGAGCAGCTAGCTGTTCGGTAGCGTCACGCTTGCGTGGTACCGTGGACTGGGTGGCTTTTACAACAGAAATTCCTACTTGAGGGGTGAGGGTTTGTGACCAAGGTGCCCACGGGGCTGGCTCACTGCGAGGGCTGTCACAGCGATTCTGCCCCACACTCTGCCCGACTGCTGCTTTCAATGACCTCATTTAAACTTAACCGCCCCTATGAAAAAATACCTGTCTTCAAATAAAGTCGCATTCTTAGGAGCGAGGGCTTACAACTTCAAAATACAAGTTTAGGGGAACACAGCACAATCCAAACACTATGTGTCATCAAAACAGCCAGCAAGTGAGGGGGCACGGGAGGAGCTGGGAGCAAGCAGCACCTACGATCTCAGCCCACGGGTCCGTAACCCCTGGCTGGGATGCATCTGGGCCCCGGGGACAGGTTCCAGCAGCTGCCTCTGCGGCACAAGCCGACTGTCTCCAGAGTTAAGACTACCAGACACCACAGAATCATCCTGTCCATGAGAAGGATCTAGCCAGAGCCCAGGTAACCTCCGTCGATGACATCTGATAAACAAAAGGCTGCATGGGGACAAAGCCCAGGAAGTCCAGGTTAGAACAGCGCCGCGAAAACACAAAATCAAGAAATAAACAGCGGGGGTAGCAAACGTCTTTCTAATTTGAACACAGGAATGTAAGAAACGAGACTGGGTGACAGAAGCAGTGCCTACCTTCTGGGCAGTGGGAGGGTGAGATCGTGCACCGTACACTGCCCCCAGTCTTCCCCCGCAGCAGGTGTCAACCTGCTAAGCTCAGAGCATGCCATGACCAAAGCACAAAGGGCCCCTTACTGGCACCAAACTCTGACACTCCCCGAGGCCTGCCCTCGAGGCTGTTCTGGTGCCTCTGGACCCTCGACCTCCTTGGTACAGGGAAATAGTCTGTTCCCCTCCACGGGGAGCCTCTCAGGGCAGACTGCACCCAGTTTGTGGGTGGTCCTGCTGCGGCTCAGAGTACTGAAGTGCGTTTGCAGCAATGAAAAAAGTAACAAGCAAAATCAGGCGAGTACCAGACTAAAATAGAATCTGTGTTTTAAGTTGATTTTGTATAAAGCGCCCACAGCATTTAAATAAGTCTCATTTGCTGCATATGCTGTAATGGTTTAGATATGACTAGCTGCCTTTCTAAGCAAAATATTGCTGGTTTACAGAACCAAATCACAGTGAATAAGCAAACACCTGTGGGGCTGCCTCACAAAGATGGCAAACCCTGATACGTTCTCCCGAGAGTCTGGCCCCGTGTTTGGTCTTTTGACTCATTCTGATTACCTAATTCCTATTTATTTTTTCACCTACTAGATATTTGGAAAGATTTCTAAGCCCTGTATATATTGAACTCTTATCTACAGCGGTCTGTGATGAGAGGCAGATATATACATATGTGTGATCAGTTCATACACACCAGTCATACATACATACCTAAACTATTACAGCATACGCAGTCGATGAGGTTTGTTAAATGCTTTCGGTGCAAGCCTTCAACAGATTGCAGACTTCTCTAACAGTTTCACAAAACAGGCTCTACCAGTACGCATGCTGCCGAGGTGGGCAGTCAGATTCTTGGTGGTTTGTACTCGGCTATCTTCCCAGAATCCTCTTCTCCAGCCACTTTTCAATACTAGAATTCCTGATGCTGAAAGGATGTACGTTTATCATGACAAAAGGAAGCCCACCCAACTTGTCCTTAGGACATAAAAGCACACAGGCTTCAGAGGTTTACCTGCTTCCTGCGAGTGGTTCGAGGCATTTCGGATCGAACATGCTCCCCTGAGAAGCGGCACTGTCGTCAGAATCTCTTTCCTCCTCGGTTGCTATGTTTAAGTGTATGGAAGACATAACTATGATTGAGCAATCACAGTAAAGCACACAGGAGCAGAAAATCATCTCATCTTCTTCGATAAATACATAAGCCGCACTGTAAAAGCCAGAAAGCTAAAAGAGGAAACATCAAGATCGATCTCTAAAGACTTCTAAAATGGCGCGCCTTACTACTGTTCAATTATCAAATCTCAAAAGCACAAGGCTGAGTAACGTAATGAACATACATTTACCAATTCCAGAAGCACTTGACTCACGAACGCACCTCCAAATGGTGGAGCTTGGAAAGATTAAAGCAGAATGTTTCAAAGACTAACCTCCGCGGAAAAGCTTTGAAATCAAAATCAAGATATTCAGCGTTAAAGGTGTATGTGATTGTGTGTGAGACAGAGAATTAAAGCAAGAGAAAGCATTTTAGTCTGGCTGTTCAAAAGGAGAAATCTGAAGTAGGCTTTTGGTGAACAGTACCAGCAAACACATACGTTAAAAAGAAATTTGGGTTTTCTGTTTGCACCCCGAAGTCGCAAATTCAAGGCTTCTCATTTCAAGATATTCAGCGTTAAAGGTGTATGTGATTGTGTGTGAGACAGAGAATTAAAGCAAGAGAAAGCATTTTAGTCTGGCTGTTCAAAAGGAGAAATCTGAAGTAGGCTTTTGGTGAACAGTACCAGCAAACACATACGTTAAAAAGAAATTTGGGTTTTCTGTTTGCACCCCGAAGTCGCAAATTCAAGGCTTCTCATTTCCTACTAAATTTCTGTTTGCACCCCGAAGTCGCAAATTCAAATCTGCCCATTTCCCTACTAAATCAGTGCTTTCTTTTATGCCCGAACGCTGCCGTTGTGTAGAACACAGTGACGGCCAGCGCCAGACACAGGGATGACCGGCACCTGCGAGCAAAAGCCCCAGCACCCCGAGTCCGTTGCTGTCCTCCTGGGTGGGTCCTGCCTCACATCTCCACCCACCACTGTCCGGACGCCACCTCACCTGCTGTCACCCCCTGCCAGTGACCATTGTCTGTCATGGCCTTTTCACCTTCCCCTTCC
>NW_006159611.1:1282529-1285755 GCF_000334495.1 Tupaia belangeri chinensis | reverse complement strand
GACGCTCCACTGTAAAAGCAAGCGGAGTCTGCACATCGGTGTCGCGGAGTCAGACCTCCAGCCCGGGCTTCTGCAGACTTCAGATACAGCCACACACTTCCGGCTGCGTCTTCGACGGCCGCCCTTCAAGCATGTCCAACCTGGAGCTCCAAACTCTCCCAACCATCTGTTCTCCTGGTCTCACACAGGCAGCCCATGATGCCATAGCCATGAATCTCGGGACAGGATGGCCTCCCCTGCTGTTCACGCCGCTAACCTGCATTCGGTCCATTCGATCTTACGCGGACAGTGCACATGGGTCAGGAACCCAGTCCCTGCTCTCCACCTCGACTGCCACCGCGCCGGTCCTGCCACCATGCGGTTTCTTCCGATTCTCTCATCTGGCCCTCCACGTACATTCGTGTTTATAGATATACAAAAGACATACATGGGGTGTCGGAAAAGCCATGACGTGATTTCCATGTAAAGATGTGTCGAGACTTTTCCGACAACCCCTTTTGTTCTCCACCCTGCAGCAATCGGTCTTTTAGAAAGGCAAGTCAGATGGCATCACCTCCCTACCAAAAACCTTTTGATGACTTCCCCTTGCTCTTAAAATCCCCAATCTAAGTCCCGTATATACTAAACTCTCATCTATAGAGGTGCACACGTGATGAAAGGCATATACGGATTTCATGTACACCATCGCTTCATACCCACCAAGCACACACATATCCACACTATCATTCCACTACTCTGGCCCATGTGAAGGCAGCATGAGGCCCAGCCAGTGTACACAGGCAGGGCCACAGCTCGAAAGGCTGGAAGCCACACGGTGGGCAGGCCTCAGACCCTGGGCCAGCCTGGACACGCAGGGTGTAGCTGTGCACGCCTGTCACCCTGGCTAACGGGGAGGCTGAAGCAGGACACTCATGACACAGGGACTCTGGTAAAATACCCGTCTTGGGACCAGCAGATGGAGTGATGGTTGCATTGCGAGACTCCCATACACTCGACTTTGTTTTGAGTCCCAGATCCAGTGGCTTAAAACTCATGCCGGGCACATGTATGTGCATGCCCAAAATCCTGAGAGGAGAATGGAGGTGAAGGGAATGCAGCATGGCCAACCCCAAGAAGGTGATTTCTTGCTTTCTGTCTCTGGACCTCTCCGGTGAGCACATGCACCCTAAAACAAAATCTCTTAAAAAAAAAAAATAAAACACACACAAAAAACACTCATGTTGAGCAGTCAGTGGTGCAGTAGTTAAGGCCGTTGGACCGCACATGGCCAACTGTGCAGTCTGAGTCCCAGACCCTGTGACCTGAAACGTATACTGGCATGTGTGTGTGCATGCCCCAAATCTCCAAAGTTGGGAGAGATGGAGGGGAAGGGAGAGCAGTAAGACATAGTCCATGGGGGAAACGTCTCTATCTGCACCTTTTCTCAGTCTCCAGCGAGCACACACTTCCCGGAAAATTCAAAACAAAGCCTTCTATCTCCCTCCCTTCCCCTTCTTGGCCCTTGGTCGAGCAAAAAACACAGGGCGTGGGGGATACTAAGCCTCGATGTTACAAGTCACTCTGTGCTGGTGGCTGAGGGATAAGAAACCCACTCCGACTTACTGGGAACGTTGTTTATTTTCTTTTTTCTTTCTTTTATTCTTTGTTATGGGCTGATTGATTTAGATTGCTGGGGCAGGTACATTTATGAAAGAGAAAGAGAACTCCCCAACGGGATGCAGTCATGCCACACTCCCTCTCCATTCCTCCATCCTATTAAGGTTTTGGGCGTGTATGTGCATGTGATTGGCATGGTTTTTTAAGCTGCTAGGGCTGGGATTCGAACCACAGTTGGCCACGTGAGATCTGACATCCTTATCCACTAGGCTACAAAGCCAACAGGCATGCTGTTTCTTTTTTTCTTTTTTTTTTTTTCTTTATAAAGATTTTTGCTATAGGGTGCATGTGCTCACTGGAGAGACAGAATGCAAGAAACCCCCGGGGGGGGGGGGTTGGCCACAGCACAATGACTTCTCCTCTACCCTCCCCTTGGGATTTTGGGCACACATGCACACACACACAGTGTGAGTTTTAAACCACCAGGTCCAGGACTTGAACCACAGTCAACTACATGGAAGCCCAGCAACATAACCCTTATGCCATGCTTTTTCTTAATCTGAGTACTGGTGACATGGTAGCTTGCAGTTTGTGAAAAATCACCAAACTACGTACTTAATATTTATGCACTTTTTGCATATATGTTATAATTGGATAAAATACTAAAAATCCAAGAGGGGAAAAGAACAGAATCTCCAAACAGAGGCGAAGGTTTGTTAAAATGCTATCTTCACAAAGATTCCTCACCAACGGCTACCTGAGAGCATCCATCTCCGCTGCCAGCCCCCACTCCACGCTAGGTGTCCTCCCTCAGCCCTGTCCCCACCACAGTAAACCTGGGCGGCTGTCAACTCAGGATTTCCAAGGAAACACGGATGCTTGTAACCTGCTACCTGAGCTCCAGTGGCCATTCGCCGTCATGAGTATGCGAGAGGGGACATCTCACTGATGTTCAGTACATGATTGCCACTGAAACTGTGGGAAGTGACAGGAATCCTTCAGGGTAATGACTCTCCATTGCATTTTAATGTTTATCTTCCAGGGAAAAAAATGTACACAAACGACAGAATATCCTATCACCCGTCCACAGGAATGTCCTCGGGGAGTGTTGCCCACTTTCTTGCATTAGGTAGCACCTTCCTTAGGCAGACGCTACAGTAAGGCTTTGAAAGAGAGAGCTTGTGTTTCCTCCTTTACCAAGAAATCCACTGGCAAAAAACAAGACGACTTCACGAAGGCCGAGTTGGCCATGACTCTACCTTACAGCGTTGCTAAGCGACAAGGAAGACTCTCGGATGAGCACGGTTATTGACACTCAGGAGCACATCATTAAGTGTCACAGAAACCTTTTCCCTCAAGTGGCCCATCTCTGAGGGGCCACTGGCAACGTCTCCTCGAGGAGCCAGTGCTGCACACGCAGAGTGCACCGGAGCAGGCGCGAACTCCAGCGGAAACACGGAGGCCACGTGACGGTGCTGACCCGGGCAGAGGCGTTGGCTGGTCGCCACTTACCCAAGCAGCAGGACTGTCAGCACAGAGGCACGTGACCGCGGCAGCAGGGGGCTAGCTTTTACGTGGTACGAGCCGTCAGAAAGCAGCCTTCATCCCCCCCCCCCCCCCCCCCGCCCAC
>NW_006159611.1:1278519-1282498 GCF_000334495.1 Tupaia belangeri chinensis | reverse complement strand
CCCCCCCGCCGTGACCTGCGGCCTTGGGAACTGGCCCCCGCGGGACTCTCGGGCTCACGAGGGCCATCCAGCCGCAGAGCCCGAGGCAGCATGTGCGTGTCCACTTCTGCGGGGTGAGGACTGAAGGGGCGGACGCTCCCTGAAGGAAGCTACGGGCGAGAACACTGAGAAGGAAAGCGCAGTCGCGGACCACTGCCTGGGGCGGTGAGGGCGGGGGCCGGGCAGCACCCTGGTCAGCGCACAGCACACGCCACGGTTATGACAGACAAACACGCCCATGACCTGGGTGGACTCTCAGTCTCCTCATCAGTAAAATGGGGTGACAGCGTCCCAGAGCTCTGGCAAGAAAACACTGACCTGGGTGATGTAGAAATTGCTTGGGACCATACCTAATAAACACTGCACCCCAGGAGAGTTTGTAAAGAGAAGTAGTTCTGTTCCCTAGACTCAGCGGGAGGAAGACATACTTCGCTGTGAAAACACCCCGCTAGCAAGACGCGATGTGCGATGGTAGCTGAAGAACCACCTACTAGGGACCAGCAGTTAGCGTAATGGCTGTGTCGCTGGACTCCCACGTAGTCGACTGCGATTCACGTCCCGGACCCGGTGGCTTAAACTCACTCTGGGCACATGTGCGTGTGTGTTCAAGATCCCGAGAGGAGAACGGAGGAGAAGGGATTGCAGCGTGATGTCTTGCTTTTTCTCTCTCTCTGTCTCTCTGGCGAGCGCATGCACCCAATAAGAAAAAATCCTCTCCAAAATAAAAAAAAAAAAGAGAGAGAGAGAACCATCTACTAGAGAAAGAACCCCAGGACAAAGATGAGGCCGCCTTGGTGTACTATGTCCACGAGGACTAGGGGAACACTGCCGAGTCACAGGACCTCTGCTCAATTTCTGTACGACAGTGTGTGGGGCTTAGCAAGATGATCTTCGAGATACTTCTCCACACTGATAGCTGTACAGGGGGCACCCTGGAAGCCTTTTCATCCTCACCTAAGCTACTTCGGGCAAGCATAAACTAGGATAAAACTGACTTATAGCAAAGTGATCCCAGGATTATTTTAGATAGGGACTCTTACTGAATAGAAAAATAGGAAAATGCTTACATGGGAGAGATTTCACAGAGCATGCTACCCCATCATTTCCATGAGCTCACTCAGGGAGTGCTGGGTGCCCTGCTCTGTCAGTCTCCTAATCTGCTCGAAGGTATAGTGAGAAAGAGAAACTTGAGTTTCATCTCTTGAATTACAGATGCCAAAAAACCCCCAAAATCATCAGCCAATAGAGTTACAGCACCCCTGGGAAAATGCGCTCTGTCTACGAAGATACGAGAGCTTAAACAGGAGGCTCCTATCCGCATGGCCATCACAGGCAGGGTCCCTGCTCCAGTCATGACCTAGCCCGCCTGAGTATCTCAGAATATTCCACCCGACAGCGCTACGAAAGCAGCGGAAACAAAATCATCCAAAAGTCGTGAGAGAAAGAGAGAGAGGAAAAGGAAAGAGAGAGAGAGAGAGAGAATGAGCGGAGAATGAAACACACCCCGTAAGTAAGAACCAAGAGGTTAGGGTTCCCCAGAGGCGCAGAGACAGACGAGCAGGACAGCAAAGCCTCCTAAGTCAACAGGAGACAGAAGATAAGCAGCAGCAGAGGAAATAAAACCCAGGCCAAGTAAAAGCAGCCTACGTAATCCCCCACTCCTCAAAATGCAGCTGTCACCAGCGCTGCGTACACCGAGGGACGGGGCTGTCCTCCCCGCCGGGCGTCGGAGCGAAGACATGTTAAGGAGACCACGTCCTCAAGGACGTTTTCGTGGCTCTACAGATTCAGAAGCTTGATCTCAATTCGTCAGACTGTTAACTGAGTCATACGGACAGTCCCATCTTAAACGGGTTTCTATTGTGCTTTGAGTTATTTTATAAATGTGTTTTTAATAATATGGACAAAGATGCATTTCAATGAAGTCCTAACTACACCTTCAGGCTCACATTATTTTCCCCTCAGGGTCAGGTGGTCCCATGCAGATGAGTCCGGCCATGTGCCCCTTACCGAGACCCCTACTCTGCACAGTGATGACGGAAAAGCTGGCAAGTTGCTACAGGTGTGAGATCAACACTGTGCCAGAGGCCATCAGTCCCGCGTGGGGCGCCCTGCGCACTGCACTCTCGTCCCGTAGCTGAGACGCTGGCCACAGCTGGAACAGCTCCCGGCCTGGGCCTGAGTGGCACGCGTCAGTAGCGCAATGTGAGTGAGGCGCTGTTGCCTCACCGACGCCAGCTGCAACCCCAGCGGGCCCAGTACGATGTCAGGACGTGCTGACTCACTGCTCCCGGGACGCCAAGTCAAAACATCAGCCACCAGAGACCAGGCTGCACAGAGAGCTGGGCATCTGGGACCGTGCCAGACCCACCTGCAGGTGACGCCAGTCTGCTGTCAACGGCCGCTTCTACTTACCCGAGGTGAGGCAGGTGCAGGACAAAAGCCGCAACAGCTCTGCACCTGCTCCCTCAGAGCCCGCTCGGGTGACTCGGTAAAAGTGACCTTTGTGAGCCTGTCACAGCAGCAGATGTGCAGTGGAAGACCAGGAGTTCTCATTCACTTTTGCTTCAGTTTAATTCATTCAGTTTAACCAATTGGATCAAACTCTATCGACAGATGCTCAGGGCGACGGCTCCCAGAAAGCTTGGCTGCCCTAGAAGAACTGCAGGGAAATACACAAGAAAATCTCACCGGGGCTAGGTAGAGTGGAGAGTTGGTGTGAAGTCAAAGAGCATGCCTTAGAAAGAATAGAGAAAAGGAAATAAAACTCAGGCCAAGTAAAAAGTTTGAAGTTTCTTCTTCAGACAGAAAGAGAGAGAGAGGCAGGCAGGTACTCCCAACAGGGGGGCCATGCCACGATCCACCCTCAGCCAGCCTGGATGGCAGGGTCGGGTCCCAGTGCCCAGTGGATACGTGGATGGCTCGCAGAACTGGAACCTTCTCGGGAACCAGCAGTTAGCGTAATGGCTATGTCGCTGGACTCCCACGTAGTCGACCGCGGTTCGCGTCTCGGACCCGGTGGCTTAAATCTCACGCCGGGCGCGTGTGCGTGCGTGCCCAAGATCCCGAGAGGAGAATGGAGGAGAAGGGATTGCGGCGTGACCATCCCCCCTGGGGGGTGATTTCTCGCTTTCTGTCTCTATGTCTCTCTCTGTCTGTCTGGCGAGCGCACGCGCCCTGTAGCGAAAACCTCTCCAAAAAAAAAAAAAAAAAGAACTGGGACCTTCTCGCGTGGGGAGGAAATGGAATGTCAGTGTGGGCCCAGCATTGAAGAATACTGTGCCATTCAAATGGTCATCTTTTGTTTTTGTTATTCTCTTTTTTTTGCCACAGAGTACATGTGCTCACTGAAGACAGAGAGACAGAGGGAAAGTGAGAAATCCATTCCACTATCACTTCTTCATTCTCCTCTTGGGATGTTGGGCACACATGCACACCTGCCCAGCCTGATTTTCCAGCCGCCAGGTCCAGGACTCAAACCGTGGTTGGCCATATGGGAATCTAGCACCTTAACCATCACATCATCTGCTGTCCACAGAAAGAATCCTTTTTTTAAGAGAGAATATTTTGCTATAGGGCATATGTGCTCACTAGAGACAGAGAGACAAAGACAGACAGCAAGAAATCACCCCAGGGGGATGGCCACGCCACAATCTCTCCTCCATTCTCCCTCGGGGACTTTGGGCATGCACACACACGCGCCCAGTGGGAGCTGCAAGCCACCGGGCCTGGAGCTCAAACTGCGGTGGGCTCTGTGAGAGCCCGGCACGTAACCATTATGACGTGTGCTGGCCCCGAGGAGCACTTTGAGAGCGAACGTCACTGCATTTCATTCTGGAGGTCTGCGTAAAGGAGGGTGGGCAGTGGACGATAGAATAAATACTCGTGCCCGTTCATCGGCCAGGGGCCCGCATCCATAACTGCGCCCCCGGGGTTCGGG
>NW_006159611.1:1277782-1278081 GCF_000334495.1 Tupaia belangeri chinensis | reverse complement strand
CAGAAGGGGACAGAGAGACAGAAAGCAAGAAATCACCCACCGGGGGGATGGTCGCGTCGCAATCCCTTCTCCTCCATTCTCCTCTCGAGATCTTGGGCATGCACACACACGTGCCTGGCGTGAGTTTTAAGCCACCCGGTCTGGGACGAGAACCGCAGTCGACTACGTGGGAGTCCAGCGACATAGCCATTACGCTAACTGCTGGTCCCATAATTGTTTACTTTTTAAAGGCAGTCTGGGCAACGATCCATTCAAAGTCCACACACTACAATTGTCTTCTAAATCTCTTTCCAGACCGG
>NW_006159611.1:1265712-1273419 GCF_000334495.1 Tupaia belangeri chinensis | reverse complement strand
TATGTCTCTCTGTCTGGCGAGCGCACGCGCCCTATAGCAAAAAACCTCTCCAAAAAAAAAAAAAAAAAAGAACTGGGACCTTCTCGCGTGGGGAGGAAATGGAATGTCAGTGTGGGCCCAGCATTGAAGAATACTGTGCCATTCAAATGGTCATCTTTTGTTTTTGTTATTCTCTTTTTTTTGCCACAGAGTACATGTGCTCACTGAAGACAGAGAGACAGAGGGAAAGTGAGAAATCCATTCCACTATCACTTCTTCATTCTCCTCTTGGGATGTTGGGCACACATGCACACCTGCCCAGCCTGATTTTCCAGCCGCCAGGTCCAGGACTCAAACCGTGGTTGGCCATATGGGAATCTAGCACCTTAACCATCACATCATCTGCTGTCCACAGAAAGAATCCTTTTTTTAAGAGAGAATATTTTGCTATAGGGCATATGTGCTCACTAGAGACAGAGAGACAAAGACAGACAGCAAGAAATCACCCCAGGGGGATGGCCACGCCACAATCTCTCCTCCATTCTCCCTCGGGGACTTTGGGCATGCACACACACGCGCCCAGTGGGAGCTGCAAGCCACCGGGCCTGGAGCTCAAACTGCGGTGGGCTCTGTGAGAGCCCGGCACGTAACCATTATGACGTGTGCTGGCCCCGAGGAGCACTTTGAGAGCGAACGTCACTGCATTTCATTCTGGAGGTCTGCGTAAAGGAGGGTGGGCAGTGGACGATAGAATAAATACTCGTGCCCGTTCATCGGCCAGTGGCCGCCATCCATACCTGCGCCCCAGGGATTCGGAGGCAAAGCTCCCCTGTATCAGTACAACCACAGCCATTTCTAATATTGTTCGATTGTCAGGGGGCCCCCGCCCCCCATCCATACCTGCGCCCCAGGGATTCGGAGGCAAAGCTCCCCTGTATCAGTACAACCACAGCCATTTCTAATATTGTTCGATTGTCAGGGGGCCACACGCACTTATCGGGGAGACACAGAGGTGGAGAGCAGGCCAGTGAGGTGGGGTCATGCAGCCGTCACTTCTCCTCTCCCTCCTGTCAGGAGCCTGGCACACACGTATGCACATGCGCCCTGTGTGCTCGGCAAGCCACCAGGGCCGAGATTCGAACCACAGTCAGCCGGGTGCCTTTGGTTCCCTTTGCACAGGGTCTAGGACACTGGACTAGCCCCTGTAACTATTTCACATCACCACACCTTAAGAGTTTTAAAAATAATTTTTCAGAAAACCATCACTATTCAATTTTGTTATTATCTCATAATTGCTTACTTTTTTTTTTTTTTTTGAAAGGTGTTTGCTATAGGGCGCATGCGCTCGCCAGACAGACAGAGTGGGACAGAGAGACAGAAAGCAAGAAATCACCCACCGGGGGGATGGTCGCGTCGCAATCCCTTCTCCTCCATCCTCCTCTCGAGATCTTGGGCATGCACACACACGTGCCTGGCGTGAGTTTTAAGCCACCCGGTCTGGGACGAGAACCGCAGTCGACTACGTGGGAGTCCAGCGACATAGCCATTACGCTAACTGCTGGTCCCATAATTGTTTACTTTTTAAAGGCAGTCTGGGCAACGATCCATTCAAAGTCCACACACTACAATTGTCTTCTAAATCTCTTTCCAGCTGTGACTTCTCCCTTCTGTCTTCTCCCCCTCCCCTTTGACACCACTCCCCAATCGCTTTCTCTCAGAAGAAATGTGTCTTGGTTCCTATAAGGTTTCTTAAAGCTGGATTTTCTTTTTTAAAGAATTATTTACGTTTATTTATTATCATTAATTTTTTCTCTCTCTCTGGGGATAAATAGAGAAAAGGAAAGAGAGAAAGCAAGCAGATGGGTCCAGGACTCGAACCACGGTTGACCATGTGGAGTCCAGCGCCTTAACCACCACACCATCTGCTGGGCCCCCGAGTCTCAGTTTTGCTGACAGCAGCCCCGAAGTTCAGTTCAGTACGTCTCCCTGTCTTCTGCATCACCTTCACCAAATCTGAGTGTAACTTCCCAGGAAGGTGTGCTCACTGGGAGGGCAGGGCATGGGAAGCATCTAACTTACTGAACAGACAGAAATACACAACATGCATAAGTCATAGCAGTGCCGAAGACAAGGCAAGACACATGGCAGCAGCGACCCTGAGGCTGCAGGACTCGGAGCAGAGTTGAGGGAAAAAACCTGACACGAGATTAAACTGAAAACAGTCACAGATGACCATCATGAAAGCAGAGGTGGCCATGCGCGTGAGAACTGAGCAGGGCGGGAAGTCAGGGACGCAGAGGGCGGACGGCCACCAGCCAGGGCATCTCATGAGCTGTGAGCTGTGAGCTTTGAGGTGCACACGGCTGGGTGCTGCTGACCCCTGGGAAGGATGGGCTGCAGCACCCCACCTTCCCGCTGGGAATACGCAGCAGCCGCTGAATTGCCATTCTGTTCGAATCACTGTGCTGGGAGCAGGGAGGACACAAGGGGAGAGAGGACCCAGACACTGGCCTGACTCCTTTCAAAGCTCAAGATGATCAGGCCGCTTCTCCTCTGCCCCACGCCACAGTTGCAGCTGCAGAGCCCAGGTAAGCCACAGGGGGAGCTGCGAGCTACTGGCCAGGACCTGCCACCCACTACTTGTGCCTGGGGTGATTCTGCTCCTGCCTGCTCTGTACCCGTGATGGGAGACAGCAATAGCACCTCCGCTTTATGAGGGTCCACGTGAACCTAGAGCACACAGAGGAGAGACTGGGACATGGCACGGGCTTCATAAACCCTCAACAGCACCACCTTGCGCTCACCAGTACGCTGCTCCCAACTGTCACTGGTCTCTGCAAGAATGACAAGGGCTCTTCTCGTCCGACAATCCCAACTCCACGCCACCCTACGAGTTCATGCGAGTCACCAGATGGACTTGTTAAAAAGGACCAAAGCCATAACCCCCATCCCAGGCCCACGGAGGCAGCAGTCTAAGAGCAGAACGTAGGACATACATTTTGAACCAAAAGTTCGGGTGATTCTGACTTGAAAGAATGTTAAATACCAAAGAGCTCAGGAGAACGACCTCTGAATGTCACCAGGTTCTGACAGCCACGTCATTTATTTTCCATCAGATTGCATGAAATCACAATGCCATTAAAAGACATGCGTGACTCTATCAAAATGCATTTTCCTCCTGGAAAACAGGACAAATGACCTACTGCAGTCTTCCACAGGGAGTGCCAAACACTATCCGTTCACAACTGCTCACGTTCTCGGATCTGGGCGCCAACAATTTTCTCACGAGACAGGAAGCTCTTGGGGAGGAAAATCCCCATCAACACTACTCGGCATCTCGCTTAGGGTCTGCCAAGTGATAATGAAGCAGCGGGAGGCAGCGGGACACGGCCGCAGCACCCGGCCACGGGAGGCTGGAACCGCCCAAGGCCGGCGCTAACAGTCCCACAACCACGCAGTTGTTCATGTCACTGCCCACCTACCACCTTCGGAGCTCGAAATTTGCTTCATTCTTTCAGACCATTGACGGCTTTTTTACTGGATGCAAAATGTACAGAACACGGAGCTTGAGCTCTGACAAAGGTATGGACCCGTGTAACCCCAACTTCCCTCAAGATAGAAAGCTGAGCATCCGTCTGGGAAGTGACCCCAGCACCGCACTGGGCAGTCAGGAGGCATCCAGGCTCTGATCGTTTCCCACCGTCGGTTAGCTGTGCCTGCTCTGGAGACTCGTGCATGTGGGACTGCAGTGGGTGCACTGCTCCGCAGCCCCCTCACTCCGCGTGGCGCTGCTCACGTAAACCCGTCACTGCTTGACACAGTGGGCTCACTCCTATGTTGTTTTTTAAGGTTTTTGCCAGAGGGTGTGCACACGCACTGGAGAGAGACAGAGAAAAAGAGAGAGAAATCGCCCCCCCAGGAAGGATGGCCATGCTGCAATCCCTTCTCCTCTGCTGGCCTCCTGGGGCTTGGGGCACAGATGCACACATGCCTGGTGTAATTTTCTTTTTTCTTTTCATTTGAAAAATTTTAAGTTTTTAAAAATTATTTTTATTTATTATCATTACTATTGAATTTGACCATAGACAGACAGACAGACAGATAGAGAAAGTAAGAAAGCAAGCCACCAGGTCATAGTATGATTTTCTTTTCATTTTTAATTTTATCATTCTTATTTTTATTCCTTTTTTAGACATTGAACTGCTATATCATTTGGCTTGCAGAGAGAATTTACCCAACATGAAATACACCTCAGACCAGTCTGGCTGAGAATACAACGCACATTATCATCAATGGGTAATAAACTATCTCTGTGTCCACAAATGTCTTGCTTCTCTATTTTTTCTCCCAAATTTCCTTCCCAGGCTGTAGCTTGACCAAGGGCTTTAGCAGTGCTTTCTATTGTGACTTTTATTTTGCATTTCAGTGACACACACTACATTCACAATGTTGTGCAGCCACCACCACCATCTCCAAACCTTTCCTGTCCCTCCAGACAGAAACTCTGACCATAAGTGGCGAGTCCTCATCCCCTCTCCACCAACCCCTGGTAGTCCAACTTCGGTCTCCCCGACTCTGCCTATCAGCATAGTCTCTGTAAGTGCGGTCACACGAGCCTCGTCCTGTGTGTGTGACCCACTGCTCTTAGCAGAACATATTCAGGCTCGTCCTGCTGCAGCATGTACTAGAGCTTCATTCCTTTTCACGGCTGCATAAAACTGAATTATGCACGAATACAAAGCTGTGTCGGCTCATTCATCTGTTCAGACACTGGGGGTGCTTCCATCTTTTGACTATTGTGAACTGCACTGCACCAGCGCTGGCGCATGAGTATCTATGGGAGCTGTTGTTACTCAGTTCTTTTCTTACTTTTTAGTAGATTTTGCTCTAGGATATGTGGCTTGCCAGAAATAGAGAGAGAGAGAGGGAGAGAGAGAGAGAGAGAGAGAGAGAGAGAGAAAGAGAGAGAGAGAGAAAGAGAGAGAGAGAGAGAAAGCAAAAAACTCACACACTCTTGGGGAAGACGGGGTAATGACCACACAGCAATCTCCTCTCCTCCATTCTCCTCTTGGGATTTTGGGCACGCATGCACACACGCACACACACACACACGCCCGGTGTGAGTTTCAAGCTGCTGGGTCCAGCACTTGGACTGTGGTTGGCCACATGGGAGTCCAGCATCCCAATCATCACACCACCTACTGGCCCTGCTTTTACTCAGTTCTTTGGTGTATGTACCTAGGAAGGAATTTGCTGAGTCACGTGTTACTTCTACGTTTAACTCCTTTTTTTTAATTTTTCTGGGACCAGCAATTGGTGTAATGACTGTCATTTTTGCTATAGGGCATGTGTGATCACCAGAGAGACAGAAAGCAAGAAATCCCTCCCCAGGAGGATGGCCGCGCTGCAATTCTTTTCCTCCGTTGTCCTCTCAGAATTTTGGGCATGCACACGCACACATGCCTAGTGTGAGTTTTAAGCCACCGGGTGTGGGACTCAGACCATGGCAGACGACGTGGGAGTCCAGCAGCGTACCATTATGTCAAATGCTGGCCCCTCCACATTTAACTCTTCAAGAAAGAGCCTAATTGCATTCCACACAAGCTTACCGTTTTATGTTCCCACCACACACCCTAGCAGTTGTGAAGGGTCCCTCATGGCGGCTTTATTTGCACCTCACTAATGACTAACAATGCTTTGGGCATCTTCTCGTTCTGCTCGTCTTCTTGGAAGGAAGTCTACTGCAAGTCCTACGCCCGTTTTCTTTCTGGGTTATCTGTCTTCATGTTGAATGACAGGAATGCTTTACATATTCGAGGTGCTGACCTCTTCTCACACTTACGGCTGGAAAGGTATTCTCTCCTTACGTACACTGTGTTTTCAGTTTCTTGAAAATGTCCTTTTTAAAGTATGATTCTTGGTTTACATATAATTAATATATACTTGTGTGGGCTATACTATGGCTTTTTAAGGCACACATACAGCCTACAAGAATCAAAGTAAAGCTATGCCCATACTCATCTTCAGCTATGGACATTACATTATGTTGTACGAGTTTCTTACCAGTTCTACTACCTGCTTAAAATATGGATTAAAAGGTCCACATATTTTATCCTATGATACCCTATCCCATAGCAATTTTAAATTTTGATCAAGTCCAATTTATCTATTTGTGGTGGTGGTGTTTTGCTTTTGGGGAAATAGCTACAAATTCACTTCTAAATCCAAGCTCATAAAGATTTCCTATATGGGGGCCAGCAGGTGAGGTGGTGGTTAAGGCACTAGATCTCACATGGCCAACTCTGAAGCTGGAGTTCTGGATCTGACAACTTGAAAAATCACACCAGGCTTGAGTGTGTGTGTGTGCCAAAAATTCCAAGAGGAGAATGGAGAAGGGACTGCAGGGCGACCATGCCCCTGAGGGGTGGTTTCTCACTTTCCCTCTTTCTCTCTGTTCTCCCTGGTAAGTGCCTGATGAAAAAACCAGGTTTTGATGTAGCATGCTCTGAGCCCCATCAGGCTACGCACCGTGACTCCATTTCTACGACATCTGGAGGGACAGGAAACACCCACAGTCGCCAGGGCTTGCAGGGAGAAGAGGGTCTGGTCGCCAAGGGACGAGGAAAAAATCGTGGTGGCATATGACTGCTCTGTATCTTGGCTGTGGTGGTAGTTACAATTTCTAAAACATCATTAGAAAACAAAAAATTAACTACTGTGGAGGCAGAAACAAGAGATTTGAGACTGCATAAAAATGAATTACAGAGAAATGACTTGAGAAATACAACCACAATCAAAAAAGCAGAAGAAAAAGCAGATATGTATTCCACAAGCTTCCGTCTTAGGAATAAGCAGGGCTCAACGAGAGAAGCAGAGCATGGTTGTTTACCTAGAAAGCCCCCAAGGACCAACTAAAAAGCGACAGGGTTAATAATTAATAAGAAAATTCCATTAAACGTCTAGATAAATACAGCAAAACCAATAGCTTGCCTGTCTACAATTATCAAGTCAGAGAATGCTACAGAAAGGGCCCACTCACAAGAAGAGCGAGCTAAAAATAATTCTCGATACTACCCAGGATTCAGAACCCAAAATGAGCATTTCTCAATTTATACACACAGAGGTCATAAACATGGGACACGTTTCTGAGTCTGCGGTGAAGAGGGGACCACGCACAGAGAGTGGCCGGTCTCTTATCTGTGTTTCTTGAAGGGTGTTGTGTTCCAGCCACTGGTTACCACACTGGAACTCAGAAGCAATGCGATTCATTTCTAGCTAACTGCCTACCACGTCTCGCCCTGGAGGACTAGAGGCCCTAACATCATTCAGGAAGATAGGTTAAAGATCACGTTTCCTGTTTGTAGTTCCAGACCCACAATTCTGGGGAAGGAGCCCGCCATCTTGGTTTCCAGAAGCCTGCTGGGTGACTGCATCATTCCTTAAAGTGTGAGGACCAAGAGGCTGAACCTAGGGGCTTAGGAATTACAGCTGGGGGGCCACAGTCTACGTAAAGAACAGGATGGGGAGAACCCTGGTCAGCCATGTGGGAGCCCAGCGACGTAAGCACTGTGCCTTTGCTGGTCCCAGTACTGTCGTGCTCTCTAATAGCAGAGGAGTTGTCATGCTCCTGAGTCCTAAGTGCTGGGATAAGTACAATGCTGGCAAAGTGCTCCGCAGTCGACACACACTTGCAGGAAGGCTTCTCGATCACACGGCCCACCCCACCAC
>NW_006159611.1:1263288-1265696 GCF_000334495.1 Tupaia belangeri chinensis | reverse complement strand
TCTTCACGGCAGACCTACCTGGTCCCATGGCGGGTTAGCACCATGAGGTGCGAACTCTAAGGTCACCACTGTGTCTCCAAAACCTGCCATGTACCCTGTGCTAAAGGATGGGACTGAGGGGGTGTTCGCCCTGAGCTGGCTCCAGCCAGCATGTAAATTTATGGTATCTAGAAGTCTACCTCATAATAAGACGACGCTAGTAAGTAAAAGATCGGAGTATGTGTGTGTGTCACACTGGGACTTGGTCAACCTCTTAGTTGCTTTTATTAATTAAAGGTGTTTCAGTGAAATATGAGAAAACCGGCTATCTTCATCAACATAAGAAAATAAGACTTTCATCAGGGGCGAGCAGGTGGGACAGTCGTTAAGGTGGTGGCCTCCCACGTGGCCCCACTACGGTTTAAGTCTCAAACCCAGTGGCTTGAAACTCATGTCAAGCGTGTGTGCACACATGCCCAAAGTCTTGAGGGGAGAATGGAGGAGAAGAGATTGTGGTGTGGCCATCCCCCATGGGAAGTGATTTCTTGATTTCTGTCTCTTTGTCTCTCTCTGTCTGTCCAGCAAGTGCATGCACTCCATAGCAAAAATCTCTTTAAAAGAGAAGTTTAACGATCATAGGACATATTCTAAGTCTCTATCACTAGTTATAGAATTGGAATAAAATAAAAATACAAGAAACTGACAATGTAAGCATTTAAGACACCAAAATGTTTCCATTCTGAACCAAACAAAAAATGGTCACTGAAAACTTCTTCTTTTTGTAAGTTTACACCCAGAGAAAATAAAAGCAGACTAATCACAAAAGTAACTTCTTACATGTACAATGAACACGCTACCAACAGCACGCATTATTACACCGCGGCCCTGGGTTCCCATTCCACAGAGTCTGATCTGCCGCGAATACCCACATGTCCCTGGGAGACACCATCACTGTACTTTCACAATGACGAACCCGAGAGTCGGGAAGTTCAGGAACGTGTTGGAGAGGATCGGGTTGTCAGGCAGTGGAATATGAATTCGCACCTAGGTCTTCCTGACTTCCGAGTACAGGTTCTCTCTAAGGAAGCACTTTCTCCTGTACGCTCAGAAGAAAAGCTTTGGAAATGGGGGAAAAAATAAATACAAGATGCAAAATATATCAATGAACTTAATCCAGAGTATTCAGTTCCAACAGTGTATAAATATTGCCATTTTGCCCCAAATATGTGTGCTATATGAAATTGCTTTGTTAAATAAATAAATAAATAAAGGTTAGTTCTTTTCCCTCCAAAGGTGCATCCATGCTCCGCTGGACAGGCATCGCAGAAGCCCCAACGGGGAGCAGCAAGCAGCAGGAGCGGTCTCCCCATCACACAGCAACATGTGTGTGGAAAGTAAACCCGTGTTTCCTGCCCCGAGTGGAGGAATCCGCTGCTTAGGCCACACAGATGTCGCTCACCCCATCCTGCCTGCCCAGCCTATGCGACAGGTCCTCTGTATCCGTGGTGACCCACCAGTGTGTTCAGAGCCTGGTCGGCCTGCAAGCCCCTCACAGCAGCTGGTAAGTGGAGAAAGCTAATTCATTACAGATGGGAAACACTGAATGCATTTTCATTTATTTACATTGTCAGAAATTTTGAATCTGCAGTGAAGCTTGCCAAGTTATCCCAACATGTAAGGTCAGCCTTTTTCAATTCAGTCTGTGCTTGATAAAAGTTGATTTTTAAAGTGAAACATTCTTTCAATAAGCCCAATTATTCCTGTATCCCTACGGTTTATTTTTAAAAGCTATTTAAGCTGGTGAGCCTATTTTGATTTGTTTTTAATCATACAAATCACACACAGAATCGGGACACGATTAGACTGAAGACACACTAAAATGTCTCAGATAGAACAATTACATACGAGGGTAGTGTCCAGCTCCTCCGTATTTTCCAGAACTGGCATGTGTAGTAGTGTGAGACTAATATATTAAAAGATTATTAAACGGTTTTATAGACCTTGGTTTTCTGTTTCTTTCTTTTTTTTTTTTTTTTTTTTTTTTTTAGCCAAGGAAACAGGGACAGAAAATATTTGACTACTTAAGCCTTAAAAGCCAAGTGAGCAGAGAAAGGCTGCACCCAAATGACACGCTCACGGCACTGCTGCTCAAGCCTGGACTCCGTCTCCAACCCTCCCCGCATCTCAGGAACCGCAGTGAGTGTGCAATATTGCAATTCTCAGTACCAAAATATTTCATAAGACTTATTTTTTTCAAAGGTCTACAGAGATAGACAGTGATCAGGTAGGATCAGCGCTCCTCGGGGCTCACTGGGGCTGACAACCTTGCTATCGACTTGGTAACAGCTAGACAGGTGCATTCTACGTCTTAACTTCCCCCCCCATTCCAGAATTTTTCCATCTTTTGACGTAAAGTTGCAGCGGGAAAA
>NW_006159611.1:1253919-1263257 GCF_000334495.1 Tupaia belangeri chinensis | reverse complement strand
AAACCCTCATTGTTGGCTTGTCTAACTGCACCCCACACTGGCAATTCCTTGGAAATCGCTGTTGATTAGGATGCATCTCTCCAGTAGTACTGAAATCTTTACTATCTTTTAAGAACTATTCTATTATTTAATTTTATTCATTACTATTTTTTAGTTTTGACTCGAGAGAGGTGCAGAGACAGAGAGAGGGAGAGGGAAAGTGAGAAAGCAAGCTGCCAGGTCCAGGACTCAAACTGCAATCCGCCATGTGGGAGTCCAGAGCTTTAACCACCATGCCACCTGCTAGCCGCAATGTCTATTTTCTGTTCCTCGTCACTTGAGACGTGTACGAGCTGCCCCAGCATAGCAGACGCTGTTTCCTCTCTACAGTTACCATCTGCCATGCCACATCTACGTGTGCCATGGCTGGGGCCAGAGGGTGCCTGTGTGGTGCTTCGGCAGACTCTCTCCGGCTCCCCCGGCCCTGGTGATCCACTTGTGCATCCTTCAGGCCAGTATAAATAGTACGATCCTAAGTAAAATCGGTGTGCTTGCTTGGAGACCGAAGCTCCCCACCTGGAACTGCCTCCCATAAGCTCCTACAGAGAGGTAGGACCGGCCACCACCCTTCCAAACCAACCCCTTGGGCATCTCCACTTCCCTCTGCAGCTCAGTTCACTGCCATTCAACTCCCTCTGCAGTCACTCACTAGGGCCTCTGCGAAGTTGAGAGAAGCCTGGTCACTTGTATTTTTCAAGGCTTAGAGAATAAGAAAAATTAAGCGAGGTCTAAACAGTGTTACAAGACTTACAACACGGAACAAGGCAATGCCTTTGAAACACCCACAGAGATAAATACAATGCCGATGGCCTCCCGGGTGCGAGCTGGGGTCGTGGAGCATTCTGGCACCCTCGGATGGGCCCTGCTCTAAGGCCCTGACTCTCAGCACCCACCAGGAAAATGCGTGACCACAGCACGGGTGAACCACCATCTCCTCACTGAGTAAATGGGTGAAGGTTGTTTTTTCTTTTCTTTTTTTCTTTTTTGGAGAGGTTTTTCCTATAGGGCACGTGCACATGCCAGAAAGACAGAGAGAGACAGAGAGACAGAAAGTGAGAAATCCCCCCCCGTGAGGGATGGCCACGCCACAATCCCTTCTCTTCCATTCTCCTCTCGGGATCTTGGGCACGCACGTACACACGCCCAACATGAGTTTAAGCCATCCAGTCCAGGACTTGGACCACAGTCTACTACATAGGAGTCCAGCGACGTAGCCATTTACGCCAACTGCTGGTCCCGATTGGTGAAGGTTTTTAACCTCTTTGTGATTCGGTTTATTATCTGCAAAATAGTAAAATTGCAGTCCACATCTAAAAGGGTTCTTACGACACTGAGATAAATATAATTCACTTAGCGCAGTTTCTGGAATACAATAATCCCTCCAATGTACCAGCTACATTTTCAGTATCATTTCACAATTGTCATGTACAAGCTTGTAAATGCAAACTTCCAGGTGCTGCCCTGCTCCTGGAGACCGGCGACAATGCTTGGGTAATTCTGAGGCATACTGAAGTCTGAGGCTGACGCCTAATGAAATCATTCTCCTGAGGTCATCCATGACTGCACTGTTCGAGCCCCAAACCCAACAGCTAGAAAAACATGCCCGGCCCATATGCAAGCCTGCCTGAAATCGCAAAAGGAAGGAAAAATGAAGAAGAAAAGATGGCAGCACGACTGCCCTCTACGGTGGGGGGGGGGGGGCCATTTTCCCCTCTTTCCCTCTCTGTCTCTCTCCTGCAAGTACACCTGCCCTCTGGGAAATTAAGCCACTATACCGTGTATTCTGGACGGGAAATTGCATTTTATATGCTGTGATGACGTTCAGTGAGAAAATGTAAAATGAAAATAAATAAATAAAACAAAACTATAACAATAAATAATAATACTTATTAGCCAGAAAAGGGCACATTAGAGGAAGTAAGTTTTTTCCAAAGAATAAAGAAAATACTGATGTTCTAAAATACGCATTTTAAGTTAAAATAGTGTGACTAACGGAAGTGGTAGACAGGCTTTTGTGTAGACAGGCTTTTGTTTTGGGGGTGGGGTTGGAGAAATTTTTGCTATATGCTGTGTGTGCTTGACGGAAAGACTGGGAGAGCGAAAGAGAAATCACCCCTTGAGGGGATGGCCAGAATGCAATCCCTTCTCTCCCATTCTCTTGTCGGGAATTTGGGCATGCACACACACACACACACACACACACACACACACACACACCTGGCGTGAGTTTCAAGTCTCCGTGTCTGGGACCAGAACTGTGGTCAGCCATGGGGGAGTCCAGTGACACAACCATTATGCCTTCTGCTGGTCCCTGATGATGGTTTGTAAGCACATGACACATTTTTGTGGCTATTCCCCTCTATGGGCAAAGCTATCTGGAACTGCACAACTAGGGCATGCCTCTCTTAATGACAGGGACACGATCTGGAAGTGGACCAACAGACGGTCCCCATGTGTACACATCCCGGGCTGTACTAATACAAAGCTAGCCGGGACAGCCTCCAGCACATGGAGGAGGCATGCTGTAAGTACACGCTCTGATCTGGTGCCATGAACCTGCGCCGTCGTGATGCGGCAGTAAGCATTTGTGTATTTAAACCTAGAAAAGGTACTGTAAAGATGCAGTATAAGAGATGAGGAAACAGCAGGCCTAAGGCGCGCAGCGTGCAGGGAGCCTGCAGAACTGTACGTTACACGGGCTCTGACCCCAGCCTCACTGGTGACAGGACGTTTGCAGCTCCACTATCATTTTTCCACTGTGATTTTATGGGCCCACTGCCACATGTGTGGTCTGTGATCGACTGAAACCTCACCACGTGGGGCGGTGTTTACATGGCCCCCAGGTAACGGACGATCTCTAAGGAACGTGTTAGGGTCTTTCCAGCCACTCCATGTTTGGACAAATTAATTTCAAGATTTTATGAGGTCACTGGAAAAGTCATGACATATTTTTCGATGTTTTCCTATGCAAAAAGGAGTCATGACTTCCCCAACGATCCAGTAGGCAGATTGACATGGGCATATGCAAACTCAGAACCCGTCCTGAATTCCAAGCCCACCGTGTTCGTAAACATTCTTTGTTCACAGTTAAAGGGACAGATACTCTGTTTGTAAACTAAGTGAAAGTTACAGAGCTATGACAATCTGCAGGAATGTTATTATTTCTGTAGAAAATGTGGATACTAGTTCAAATAAAACAGGAAGAGTATCAGGAAGCATAATCCAACAGCAAGGACCCATTCCGTGCCACGCCTCTGACCTGACTCATCTTCCTAAAGGGGAATGACTGAGACGGTTGTCAAGGACCCATGGACCCCCGGTCTTGGTCAAGGGACAACACAAACTTGTGGTCGGGTCCCGCTAATCCACTCTGGATTGTTCTCCTGGTGTTCATCGGTGTGTTCATTAGTTTTTGCCCTCATGAGAGTCAGTAAGCAAGCTGGTTGTGAGTGACCTAACTGCCTCCAGGTTCTTATCTTGGTTCCGGAAACCCTGGAGGTTTTTGCAGATAGATTTGGAGGAGGTGGGAGGAAACCTGAACTTGGGTACCAAAAAAGAAAAAAGAAAAGAAAAAAGTCATCTTCCTAAAGGGGAATGACTGAGACGGTTGTCAAGGACCCATGGACCCCCGGTCTTGGTCAAGGGACAACACAAACTTGTGGTCGGGTCCCGCTAATCCACTCTGGATTGTTCTCCTGGTGTTCATCGGTGTGTTCATTAGTTTTTGCCCTCATGAGAGTCAGTAAGCAAGCTGGTTGTGAGTGACCTAACTGCCTCCAGGTTCTTATCTTGGTTCCGGAAACCCTGGAGGTTTTTGCAGATAGATTTGGAGGAGGTGGGAGGAAACCTGAACTTGGGTACCAAAAAAGAAAAAAGAAAAGAAAAAAGAAAAAAAAAATCACAACATCACAACTCTGTTTTAAACTGATCTCTTGCCAAAATTTAACATTTCTACCATTACGAATGTGGGCAATAAGCTATTGGTGATTGTCATACCTGTGATTTCTGTCCATAGAAATTACAGGCCCTTCCACATCACAGCATAGTTATCTCGGATACTTTGCAATACCACCCAGTACTTTGAAATTATAGTAATTACTGGACACACAGCTGCGTCCCGTTATTTAACGTATTGAAAGAGTACACAGTTATACCACAAAATACTCTCTTTACACGCTGATAATGTCAATATAATGTGTCTCCTTTCAGGCCTTCGGGTTTCAGTCATGCATTTGCCTTGGACTGAATAAGTCCCCCAGAAACTCACACGTTGGGACTGACTGTACTGTGAACATATTAAGTGAAAACTAGTCCCTTTCACGGCGTCCCAGGTGAGGTGTGGTGGATGCTGACGGGCTCGTGGTGACTGCGCCGAGGGGGCAACGGTCTCCTGAACAAAAGGGTGTCTCGTGAGACTCAGTGCGTCTCGTGAGAAGGGGCTGCTGCTGGAGAAAGCTGGCTTTTGCGAAGGAGAGATCAGTAAGGACCCCTCTCTCTGTGCGTGGGCCTGCTGTCTCTCCTTCCCCGACCAAACTTAGCATGGAGGACTTTGGACTTCAAGGCCACCAGGATCATGAGTGTGAGACGGAGAACTTCTACCTTCTTTATAAAACCACCCAGCCACAGGAATTCCTGGACTACATACTTAAAAACACCATCAGGTTGGGTCACCATGGGGGTTAAGGCACCTGGATCCCATATGGCCAACTGTGCGGTTCGAGTCCCAAGCCAGCGGCTAGAGAACACTCCAAGCGTGTGCGAGCATGCCTAAAATACCAGGAGAAGCATGGAGGAAAAGGGGTTCGGTGTGGTCATCTAACCTGAAGGATGCTTCCTCACTTCCTTCTCTTTCCTACTCTCCCTCTCTATTTGTGTATATATATATAATATGTATATTATATATACATTGCATATAATATAGTGTGTATAAATAATATATACATATAACACATATTAACTTTATTTTTAGTTTGCTATAGGGCAAGCGTGCTCACTGGAGATATACATAATACCGGGTCATCAGGAAAGTCGTGATGCATTTTTGCCTAGAAAAACAGGAAAGTACATGACATTCCTGGTGACCTAATATGTACCTCCTGTAAGTGGGTGGTCTTAGCAAATATCTATGGAATGAATAAGGAAAAAACAAAGAAATCCTGAAATGCAAAAGCTCTGAACACAAATGGTAAGCGTGGGGAGAGAAATAAGTACTGCTCATAGAGTTTCCCCCACCATCCCACTACATGGGGGTGACAGCTGCAAAGTTCCCAGCCACTTCTCCTTGCTGACCTAAATCAATTTATAGAAATAAATATTAGGTTGTCAGAAAAGTCATGATGCATTTTTGCATAGCGGAACAAAGAAAAATATACCAGGGCTTTTCTGACAAGCCAACAGAATAGAGGAGAAATGAGGTATTTTATTAACCTTTTCTGGGCTTATTCCAGGTAAATATGGGGAGAAAAATCTAGCTGAGCATTTTAAAGTATTAGAATAGAGCATAGTCCTCTCTTCTATGAAGCCTAGGTATCTGGACACCAGGAGGGGACACTCAGACAGCAGCAGTGTCACTGGCCAAGAAGCTTGCCACCACCCCGTGGCACGTCCCCAACAATGCTGACCCGTCACCAGGAGCACTCAGGCAGGTTTTTAAAGAAACTAACATGCTTTTCTCTCTTTTGCCGTTTTAGGAATATTTATGGGAATAAAATGATGAAATATGTGAGGATTCTCTGTAGAAAATCCTAGTGGGGGACCAGCAGTTAGCATAATGTCTATGTTGCTGGATTCCCATATAGTCAATCGTGATTTGAGTCCCAGACCCAGTGGCTTAAACTCACGCCGGGCACGTGTGCATATGTGTCCAAGATCCTGAGAAGAGAATGGAGGAGAAGGGATTGTGGCGTGGCCATCCCCCCGGGGGGTGATTTCTCGCTTTCTGTATCTCTGTCTCTCTCTCGCTTTCTGACGAGTGCATGCGCCCTATAGCAAAAACCTCTCAAAACAAAAAAAAATCCTAGTGGGACATTTTTATTATTTATATAAAGCTCTTAAAGAACCAGATAGTACAAATACAATACTTTTGTTGTTGTTGCTGCTGCTCTTGTTTTTAAGAGAGATTTTTGCTATAGGGTACATGCACTCACCAGAGAGACAAAAAGCAAGAAATCAGACCCTGCACAGACAGCCATGCCACAATCCCTTCTCTTCCATTCTCCTCTTAGGACTTTTAGACACACATGCACACGCACCCGGTGTGAGTTTCAAGCCTCCGGGTCCCCGACTGGAACTGCAGTCATCTATGTGGGAGTCCAGCAACGTAACCACCATGCCATCTGCTGGTCTCGATACAAGTATTTATTAAAGAAAGCAAATTCTTGTGAAATCGTGAATCTAAGTGAAATGTTCAGGTAAATGCTCTCAAAGACAGAGAAGACTACCCAAGTCGCTGCGACATCTGCAATGGGACAGTGGAACCTCAGCGGGCAGAGGCAGCTTCCTCCTTGGCACTGCAGGGCACCGATGTGTGACCCACAGAGGACCATCGCGCCGGGAACCTTACATTTATTCGTAACATAGGAAAATTTCGTCAGAAATTCATTGAGCAAGTCTTGCGCATTTCTCTTTACTACACAATATAAACCTCGAACACTATTTTTTCCATTTTTTTCTTTTTTTACCATTTTAACCAGTATCGGTTCAGTCACACTTACATGCATGACACTTGCTCATTCAGAAGCTGGACTGAAAAGTAGACATTTGGAGGAGGGATACGGAGGTAGAGCATTGACCGGACGGGGAGGTGTGGCGTTATCTGCTGAAGATATTTTGATCAACGGGTCTGGGGAGAAACGTGCACATACCAAAATGGTCTCATTGTAAGCCAAACAATATGATTGAAAGTATATACAAAAGACAAATAATAAATAATGTGGGAAAAAATATAAAAATAAGTTCTCGTTACTATCTCAGGCAAAAACTACATCGGCGTCAGCCTGTAGAAATAAAACACAGTAAAAACAAACAAAGCAAACAAAACCCCAAAGAGAATGCACCTTAGCAACTACTCACTCTTAAATACATATTACGCTTTTATTCCCCAATTATTTGGAAAGACGATGTTCATTTGGTTCATTTCAACAGTGATTCTAGTCTATAATATTTAGAAATACCTACAGGAGTGGTCGCCGGTTTATCACAGACGGTCATACGAGTATCACTGAGAATAGTCAGCCGCGTTCTGAAGGGAAACTGACCAGATGCGTCCCCAGATTTCACGCCGCCAAGGCTGTGAATTACATCATATCGAGACCACTGGGGAGAGCGAGCCCCAACTACAATGAGAGGAGACCCTGAGCAGATGAGGAGTGTGCAGAGTCAGGGTAGCCCAGACCTCGGGGACGGAAGAATTAATGAGAAAACGGGGCTGGACCAGATGGTGCCGAAGTTCTCGCTTCACGCCCGCCACCTCGAGCCGCTGCCGTGCACGCGAAGCCCCAGGGCCCCACCTGGTCGCGGCATAATCACCCTAAACGTGCACCTTATGTTCCATTACACCTTGGCCGTTACTGCGTGCGCTGATTCCAAGTATCAATCCCTTTCATTTCCATACACCTCTGCGGTTCCACGGCATTCGACTGAACACTCAGCACTCCCGTCGCTTCTGACACGCGGCCCATGCTGATGGAACCGCAGAGGGTGAATTATTTGTCACTCTACGGGGTGCCAATTCAGTGTGATAAGGATGACATCATGCCCATTTTACCAATAACAATGGCACGAACAAGAACGTGTAATCAACAAACCTCGGTCCTCTGCTAGCCCTGGCAGGTGCAACTCTTTTTATGCTAAAAATAAGCCAACATTCGCTTCCAGCTCAAAATGATTTCTTTTATCACAATGCTCAGCACAAGTTGGCTTCCATGAGGCGCTGCAGCTGCTGCCGCGGCCGCTTCTGCAGATGCCTGCGTTAATTGTACCAAGGACACACTGCAGTAAGTGCTTATTCAGCACGGTGGCTATTGGGAGGCAGCTGGAGGGCGAGACTGACTGTCTTGGAGAGAATGGACCGGCCAGTGTGTAAATTACAATGATGAAGTACAGAGACCGTCGAAGGGTGAGGGTCTCATACTACTGCAGAACGGCATGGAAATCTAGTGTTTTCCCTTCCGACATCACCCAAACAGCTTTTATTTAGAACACTTCCAACACAGTCGAGACAGGAGGCTTGTTATTAAAACTGGCTGCGGTACTGGGTCTATTCCTACGTCCAAACCAGAACTCCCCATGCATGGCGTGTGCACACGCGTGCACTTCGGCTCAACGGCAGCATGAGAACAGCACTGCCACTGCTCGGAAGACACACCTGGCTCCACAGAAAAGCTAGCCTCGGCAGGTGCTGCTCCTCACCCCCTGACCTGCCTGTGCGCCCTCTGGTCCCGAGGTTCTGCTCTCTGGCCATTCTCCTCCCACTCCCCCACCTGCACACCACGAGCAGAAACGGGTGAACAGTGACTACAGGCTAGTCCGGGTGGCAGGTCCCCACTGCGTTTTAGATCATGCCAGTTTGGGTGGAGATAGGGACAAGGGCCAAGAAAGACAGCGCTGAGACAAAGGACAGCCCTGGGGACGGGTGGGCTGTGAAGCGAGGGAAGCCGGTGAGAGCCAGGGCGGCCGGGCCCAGGCTTCTCGGCCGGCTGTCACCATGGCCCAAGCGATAACGCATGTGTGCTCTGGGGGCCGAGGGTGACCAGGGCCTGCACTGGCTGTGAGGTTGGTCCTCACTGTACAACCCACCTAGTTAGGGTTCCCTGGCTGAGAGTCTGGCCACCTGCTTTATATGAGCACCCTAGACATCGCTCCTGGGGCTGCAAACACTTCCAACACGGACGACCCACACAGCTAGCGAAGATGCACACCTCTGCAGGCTGGCAATGGCCTCAAATCAAAATACTAAGCATGGACACATTGGCAAATGTCAGTAGGCCCTTAACAGGCACAAACGCCCAAATGCACACAGGTTATATCGCCAAGGGCAGGCTTTCTCTTAGGTGACCTCTTTCACACAGAAACAAACCTTCGGAGATTTACCACTGAAAAACACAATCCTTACTCTGTACTACACTTCAAATACAAAACTGAAGCTCCTGGCCAGCCCGTGCTCATCAGATAAATGACTTGATCGTCCCTCTGAGCCTCCCAGTACAAGCTAGTCAAATCCCACTCCAAGCCTCAGAAAGATCCAGCGCTGCTGTCCACACAGTTTCAAGGTATCAAGAAACAGTTACGAGCAAGGTTGG
>NW_006159611.1:1237233-1253754 GCF_000334495.1 Tupaia belangeri chinensis | reverse complement strand
GAGGCTCCACTCTGCAAGTCACTATACAAGCCACGCCCACTATGTTTCCATTTCAGCTAAAGGTAAAATGTTTGTTTGTTTTATAAGAAGAGATCAGGGTAAGTCCACAGATACACAGCCAAGTACACTGAGGCAATATTAACCAGAGAAAATGAGTGCTGGGAACCAACCGCTCACTGCTTCAGTGATTATTTGCATTTACTGAAGCATCCCCTAGCAGAACTGCCATGATGCTGAAGGGTGTTAACTGTCACACAACCCACTCTCTAATCGGCACTCCCATAAGATAGCAAACAGAGTACATCTCCACCTCAACAACACAGGGGTGAATTTTAAAATTCCTAGCCGATTTAATCACAGCAGACACGACTCCAGGGATGCCACCACCGCAGTCTATAAAGTAGTAGCTATAACACTGGGGGAGAAACATTTAGAAAATAAGAAGAAAAAAGTTATGATATAAAACACAGAGAAGATAGCCCTTCTGCCCAAAAGGGTCTTCATAGTTTTCCCCGACATGGTCCTTCCTTTGAGTGTATTTGGTATCTGACAGATACACGAGCCTTTGAGCATCATCTATCATGTTTATTTTTAATAGATTCTCTTAGAACAGCTGCCTAAGATGCTAATCTTTCCTTTTTGCTTGGACCTTTTGTAAATATTTGAAATAGCTATTCATTAACAGTTGCGCATTTATTCACTCCAGTTGTATGGTTTGTGAACTGAAATTACCTTTTATTTTTTCTATCTGTTGGCCGGGCTAGAGAAACCCTGCTGCTTGGGTTCAATCTGTCAAGGTTCAAATTATCCTCCAAGTGGGAGCTAATCAAGGGAGTCTGACCTGGTTTGCAAATAAACTAGAACAAACGTGGGTTTATTTTTCCTTTCCTTGGAGCACTGGTTCTCAAAGAGTAAAGCCAAACAAGAGTGGGTCACATATACAATTGGCTAAAATTAAAAACAGACCAATAGCAATGGAAAATAAACGGGATTTATGCAGCATTTCTGAAGTCGCTGGTTTTCAAGCTATAAATCCATTTCATATAGAACCTGGTTTGCAAATACATTGCAAATTAAAATTCGCAGTTCATTTAGGGCAAGTCTGTGGCAGGAGAGCACAGTGTAGACCATCGGGCTATTCTAATGGGCGCACTGGAAACCGAGTACCTTCATGAATTCCAAACTCTAGTTAAAAGGTCCATGAAGCAGAACTAATCTTTCTACATTGTTCACTGTATCCACTTTATGTCCACTTCCAAAACGTGAAAGACAGAGTTCTCTTCTATTTTAAACATTTTCGATCTCCAAACCTGGAGACAGGTATATTTACAATTCCAGCCGAGCTCATTTTAAGTGGACCTTAATGAACACTTAGTGAGCGTACTCACACGTACTCTCACTTACCAACACGCACCTCAGAACACTTTTCTCTTAGGGCATTAAGGTCCCTACACACTGGAATTCTGGCTCGGATCTGTAGCTTGGCACTCTGCTCTTGTGCGCAGCTACCTAATCTTTTGAGACAGCTTGGGACGATGGAAGTGAGGACCCGGCACATGCATCAGGCCCGCCATTCAGGAGCAGTATGAGTGCAGCTCCACTAGGAACCCCAACTGAGGATGGCTCCAGGTACCCTAAGAAACTAAGCCTCTCCACAGCGACCAGTGCGTATGCAATACCAAGCATGCAAGTACCGGGGGTCCCTGGGGCAGCCTGGATGGCGCAGAGAGCACGGGCCCCTCACCCAGGAAACCTCTACTTTCGAGGCCTCAGACTCCAAGTGGAACCTCCCTGCGCCTCAGTAAAACAGCTCGAAAACACCGGCAGCTCCAATGCACGAGGCACACGTGAAACGAAATGGGAAGCTGGATATGGAAGCACAGAGACCATTCAGCACCCACTTCCCAGACAACGGTGCTGATTTAAGGGCCCATCAGACAGCGCAGGGTTTGAATTACACGGAGAATCACGTGTCTATTCATCAGAAAGTCGTCACAGATGAGAAAAGGGTGGGAGTAAAGGGGAAATAAAACCAGCGACATGAAAAGCTTCTATAGTGTGTTTATTGGTGGCAGGATACAATAAATATTACGCAGCATACAAAATACTGGGTCGTCTGGAAAGTCGTGACACATTTTTGCATAGAAAAACAGAGAAAGAGACGTCGTGACTTCCCAAAGACCTAATATCTTATTGTTCATTTGCATGTCGAACACATATCCCGAGGGTCCGGGAGTTATTCTCAGAGACAGTGAAGTTTAAAACCCATGTTTACACATCCTCATTACCTCCTGCCAGTCACCTCCTTAACTAAAATGCAGTAAGTCAAAAACCTGTGTGCAGTGTCTGATTGTCTGCTTATCCATTCTTTCTCTTATTTAGTCAAGCCATTCTTTCATCAGAACTTGATCTTTCTTACCCAATTACATCGTCACTGGTTGAATCCCCTTACCCCCAGTTTTCACTCCCATTGACACCACAAGAGACTGTGAACTAAAGGGCCTATTTCTTAAAAGTCAGCAATCCAAATCGAATTTTTCTTCCTTATGTTACAAATAATAAGCAACATGTGGGAACTCACCAGGAGAAATAAAAAACGGAACTGAGGGCAACAAATAAGAAATACAGAAATTTATAACCTCTGCAGAACAGCCAAGGTCCCGCTAACAAACATTTTTTTCCATGCAGAAAATTGCGCTCACCGTACCTGACACGGTGCAAGTATGTTTACTGCAATTTAATATCCACACAAGCAGGACGAGAGAGTTCATCATTTTTCAGCTGGAATGAACTGACAGCCAGTGCTGGGGAACTGCAGGCTCTGCAGAATGGATAAAACGGCTGGCACCACACCCTTGTGCTTCTGCCCAGAAAACATCTTGCAAAGGTCAGGTTTCTGAACCCCCAGGTAGCAGTCTCACTTTCACATCTTCCCAGGCTATTAACATTCCGCTAAGCAACCTTCCAAAACTAACTTGCAGCCTTTCAAGTTCACCAGAACCATCCCAGAGACAGATCAGCCTCAGTTCAAACCTTGAAAGCAAACACTTGGTTAACTTTTGTCCCTGGTCACCAAACATCATTTGGAGAATTTTGTTTAGAAAAGGGGGGGAGAAAAAAAAAAACAGAATATATATTTAATTGTAACTGTAAGCGTACACCTAAGTGAACATCCCGTTTTAGTAAGATAATAGTTACCCATTAAATAACAGGACATGCTTTCCCAAACTAAATGATTTCCCCACTGGAAACCTTGGAAACCTTCAGCACTGAGTATCCGGTGTTGTTAAACCAAGGCTGTGTCCTAAGACAGTGTTGCACTGTGCAGAGCGAGCAGCTGAAACTAAGCAGTACCTCTTGCCCACTTCAGAAATGTGGCCTTTTCATACTCGAGTTTCAGGATAAATTCCGAGCACACACGGAATTTTATCAGGTGCAAGCCATTCTATAAATAGATCAGCCTTTCCTTCAACATTTATGGAGTCCTTACTGAATCCATACACGCACTGCCACTGTGCCTGACTCCCGTCCCGTTTCGGCTCAGGCTTCTAATGTCCCAGAACACAAGTGGAAGGAGAAGGGAAATGTGTGTTCCCATGCTCTTGCCTACTTCTGAGCTGAGATGCGTCTACGGACCCATGGCTTTCTTTGAGTTCGGCAGTTCCCCTGCAAAGGGCACTTCCCTAGTCCCTTCTGTGCAGCTGGAATGGGTGCACGGAGATATAAGTTACCTCTGACTGGGTATAGTGAACAGAACATACTGAGCTCAGGGTTCGAGGCTAGCAAATCCAAAATCGAGGGGTCACATCAGAGGAGCTGTCTTGCTGCATCATAACAAGGCAGAGGACATTGGTCACGTGGGCAAGACAGAGGGAGCAAGAGATAGGGGGCCGGACTCAATCCTTCACCAGTACCTCACTCCCGCCAGGACAGACATGAGGGCCTCAGAAGCCCTGGAAGTGTCCACCTCTCAACACGGCTGCACCAAGGGCTACATTTCCAGCATGTGAACTTCCAAAGCACAGGCATAAACTTCCTGATGTGCTTATTTGATCTCAAAAGCAGGTGGGTTTTCCACTCGGTCAAAACCACATGCAGGCACTCAGGAGCTTGACAAACACAGACCTCTGTCGCCCTATTCGAACCCAGTGCCCGGCCGGAAGCATGGTTTTAGCGGAAAATGCTCACACTATTTGTTCATCTAAATGGGTGGTCTCCACATGTTGAAGTATCTCTTTCTTGAGTCAGTGAAACATTTTTTAAAATGTACTCCCGTAAGCACATATGTTTTAATAATCCATGTATTATACTAATATAGACACTATAAAGCATATGCAGAGGAAAATGGGAAGGATGACAAAAGTAAATATTCTGATAGTTCCTTCTTGCACCCAGATGCATCATCTAACGAGACAACGTGGTGTGCAGGTCGGAAGCCAGCAGGCTCTCTCGGAGGGTTCCTTTATGGCACCCAGTGTCCACAGAAGAGGGCCAGATCACCAGTGAGCTGCAAATACTCTAGGTGTCGTCGTGTCCTAAGAAATCCCTTCACGGTATTACGCTCTTCAAGGCACGTCTACAACTCCTAGCAAGGAGTACCAAAATACATGACTTTCAGAAACACTGCATACAAGTTCCAGCATTAAAGGGATGCCGTTGAGATTGCTACAGCCCTCAGTACTGCCTGTATAAACTCCTACTGAAAACTCTTCCCAATTTAAGGCCAAATGGCTTTTTTCTACTTTTGGCCTTCACGACAACAGACTTTCAAGAAGCTCAGAGTAGACACGTCAGTTTGATTTCAGAAGTCATGTGATTATGGCCTACTTTTCCTGCGCTCCAATCCCCCATCAAGTCTCAGATTTCCTATTCTCATTGAATACTTCATATCCTTTCATACCTCAGCTGTTAGTCTACTACGACAGAGTAGCAAGATAAGAACCCCAACAACAGTGATCGTTTTCACAGCAATGACTCACAAAAAGGTCTATCCAAAAGCTATAGACTTTTTACACTTTGGACTATATATCCCTAAATTATGACAACTCTAAGAATTACAAACAAATGTCACTCTGTAAAAAGCCTGGGGGTACCAGTAGATGGCATAGTGGTGGCTGATGACAATTCACATCCCAGACCTGGAGGCTTAAAAATCATGCTGTGTGTGTGAGTGCATGCCCAAAATCCCAGGAGGAGAATGGAAGAGAAGGGACTGTGTGTCATGTGCGCCCCTCCTGAGGGGTGGTTCTCATGTTCACTTTCTCTAGTTTTGTCTCTCTCTGGCAAGTGCATACACCCTGTGGTAAGAACCTAAAAACAGCCTTGGGGCCATGGCCTTGCTTCCTACAGCAAGGATAAGCTACATACTCAATTACTAACAAGCTGGTGTGCTATCTTCTCCACCTTACTGGAAGAAGTAATCAAAGAGACTGTATTATTACATTGTTATCACAGCTTTCCTAAAGCATGTGCCCACGAGCAGAAACACGAATTGCTAAATACTTGTTCAATGAATGGAGAAATAATAACTGCATAGTTCCAAAAGCCACTTTAGTTCAGGAGCCACCAGTCAGTTTCTTTCTCTTGTAGGCTTCTAGCATTACGTAACCCTAAAGATTCAGAATGACAAGTACATGTCACCGTGAACACGAAGCATAAGCCAGTGGCAGTGGCCACCGACAGCATGCCAAGCAGGATTCCGAGGGGCAGGCATGGCTGGTTAGAAAAGAATGGGCTGATGAGGGAGGTGGAGGACCACCATGGCCCTGGACAGACAATGGATGGTTTCAAAATCCAGAGAAGCCGACTTGACCGTAGACGGCTCAACAATTTCTGTCACCCGAAAACTTGCTTCCTGGCTGTATAGTTTAATTTTCATTAGTCTAACCTGCCTACTCTCTTGTGTTCTCAACTAGGAAGAGCTCCGTGAAGACAAGGATCATGCGGGCTTCGTCTTCCCAGCTCTGTCACATGTAGCACGGTAAGAATTCCGTCAACACCAGCTGGCTCTTTTGTGGTGCCTTGGCTGGTGACAAAAACGAGGGTCTGTTTAGGTCGGGGTCGGCAAGGTGACACTGTGCTGCCCACCTACTTCCCAAGCTCAGCCAGTCTTTATTGATCAGCCAGTTCCCCTAGAATCGTCCTCACGGCAAAGTGGAGAGGGTGGTTCACTTGACAGCTTCTGCCACACAGTGATCTAGAGTAGTGGTCCTCAGTCTGTCTCCCCACTCTGGCTAATACGTCAGAATCACCCGCAATTTGGCCAACAGAGGACTCCATGTGCAGAGGTTGTGACAAAAGGCTCGGCGGCAGGACACAGGCATCGGTTTGGTTTTGGTGTTACAAGCTTGCCGAATGACTCCCACACAGCCAGACGGGGCAAGGCCAGGATCTATTCTAGACCCACGTTGGCTCCTAAAGGCCCTACCCTTCTCCTGTGGATTTATAATGTAAACAGCATATGAGAGACAACAGGAAGTTCTGCCGTCGGGAACAGCATTTAACTTGTTTAGGGTGGCCTTAGAACCCTTGTATCAGAGACTCGTATGGTGCATGGAGGCACAGTCAGGCCCGTTCTTTTCACTGTTGTCTGTGACTGCTCTTCTGCTGCCAGGGCAGAACAAATACTCCAATTAGACCTCCTGGGTCTTAGGGCCTGAGTATTTGCTATCTGGCCCTGTAATAAAACACCCACACCCTACCCCCGGTTCCTATGTTAAGGCATAGACCAGAGAAACACTCACCTATCCCAGTGGACTCCAACTGGACCAGAAGGTTCGGCGGAAAACCCACTTCTACATACCCACCCACAGTTCAGCTCTCCCTGTCAAATACAGCTTGAAGAGGGACCAGCAGTTAGCATAATGGCTATATCGCTGGACTCCCACGTAGTCGACCGCGGTTCGAGTCCCGGACCCTGTGGCTTAAACTCACACTGGGTGCGTGTGCGTGCGTGCCCAAGATCCCCAGAGGAGAAGGGAGGAGAAGGGATTGCGGCGTGACCATCCCCCTTGGGGGCTGATTTCTCACTTTCTGTCTCCCTGTCTCTCTGTCTCTGTCTGTCTGGCGAGCGTACGTGCCCTATAGGGGCCTGAGTATTTGCTATCTGGCCCTGTAATAAAACACCCACACCCTACCCCCGGTTCCTATGTTAAGGCATAGACCAGAGAAACACTCACCTATCCCAGTGGACTCCAACTGGACCAGAAGGTTCGGCGGAAAACCCACTTCTACATACCCACCCACAGTTCAGCTCTCCCTGTCAAATACAGCTTGAAGAGGGACCAGCAGTTAGCATAATGGCTATATCGCTGGACTCCCACGTAGTCGACCGCGGTTCGAGTCCCGGACCCTGTGGCTTAAACTCACACTGGGTGCGTGTGCGTGCGTGCCCAAGATCCCCAGAGGAGAAGGGATTGCGGCGTGACCATCCCCCTTGGGGGCTGATTTCTCACTTTCTGTCTCCCTGTCTCTCTGTCTCTGTCTGTCTGGCGAGCGTACGTGCCCTATAGCAAAAACCTCTCCAAAAAAAAAAAAGAGAGAGAGAAACAAATACAGCTTGAAGGAAAGATTCCTTGGTGGCTATGCAAAGTATGAACACCACTGACAGAGACCCAGAGACCCGAAGAGACAAAAGCCAGGTAAAGCTAGCCCCTGCTTTTGCTAGGGGTGACCTTAACTAACATTCCCCGAAATCAAAATGATTAATCTTAGCTTATTTAGATGAAATGCCCAAGAAATAGCCATTTGGGCATTATACCTGAATATCAAATTAAGTGTAATATTATGTACATTACATTTATTAGGCTCCACATAAGAATTTTCTTTGAAAGGTTACATTTTAATATATTTTTGGATTTGCAACTCCTATCTACGACCATTGAAAGTGTGTGTCTTATATTATTCAATGTCTCTTAGGGAAGGTTGTGTGGAAATAATTCTCCTTAGCATGTGGAGCTTAGAAATGTAGATTTCTCACAGTAAACTACGTTTCCTCTAGCACCTCACATGAATCTACACATATCACCCACTTCCCTATTCTTCAGGAAGGCCAGGATTGGCCAGGCATTACCTTCCCTCCTCCCAAGCACAATGCAGCTTTTCACACAGCTTTTACTGTCACGGGCTGTTACATACACGCGTTCACCAGAAACTGCCTAAAATCCTTTCGGAAGTTGACGATGTATAACAAATATGAAAATGAACAAGATTGATCCTATAGAAGAAATAAATGTCTCAAATAAGTGTGAACACAGCACAAATGAGAAGATAAAAGAAATTAAAGAGACACTTAATTTAACTGCCATAAAAATTAATAGAACGTAATTGCTGCCCCCTTCCTGCACTTGGGTCAAAATCAGCATACACTAACCATCCCTAAAGACAATCCGTCCAACACGGCTCGATGTGAACTGTACAAGAGGAACAATACAAAGATCCTACAATAGAAAATCAAACACTGCCCGTATCCTTTCCTGCCTAAAAGGGCAGCATCAACGTCTTCCAGGCACACGTGAGCGTGAAGAGCACCCACAGCGGACGGTATCTGTGCAGGTCTTGAGATGCAGCAGGATTCATTTTTTAAACTCCAACATGAATATTGAAATCACCAGGCACCAAGAAATTTTCTTCCTGTTGTAACTATTTCATCTTAATTTATTTTACCTTTCTGTAACCAGTTTATGCCACTTACTCTGCACAGGCTTTTCAGATTTATGAGGGAGGGAAAAGCAGCGGCACGCAGACGAGATGGAGAACAGCGCGGGCTGTAAAACAACTCATCCATCACCCGTACGTTTTGACCCCAGAGACAGCAGCGAAAGGTGCCGTTTCCACGCCGCTCACCCAGCAGCGTAGAAAGCGTGCTCCGTCACTTACACACCTGAAGCTGATTGATTAGCTGCTAGAGAAAGATCAATACAGATATCCTAGAAAACACTCACTTGTAAATTCATTCTGGCCTCAACAAAGTCCTGGTCACTTTCCAGCATGTTTCTCCAGATATCTAAAATGTAACCGTGTCAGATCCAACAACCCAAGGCCCCTGAATACGGTTGAACCTAAGAATTTTTACAACCTGATGTCAATGGAGGCGAGGAGGGGAGGAGGTAGGTTCCCCCGTGGTCTGTGGGAACGGGGTTACCTGGTGAATCTTGGGTTGTACCCAGAACTGTCCACAGTCCTGAAAGCACAAGAAGGTAAAACCCGTCCATGAGAACATCGAGGGGACGAGGTTAAGTGAGAGAAAAAGAAAGAAAAAACCAGTGAGGAGACCAACTCAATACATGCACACTTTATGCACAAAAGAAACTAAAAATTCTATTTAAAATATAAGTAACTTGCACTGTGGGCCCAGCCGTGACGTGCGGGTGGAAGGGTGCCACTCTGCAGTGGGGACCTGGGTTCGGTTCCCAGCCCCACCTACACAGGCTGGCGTGACTGAGGGTAATGCTATCCATTCAGCACCAGTGATCTGAGCTAGCTAGGAGGCTGGAGAACGACACTGCTGGGAAGACACTCTCAGAACCCTTCTGCTCCCTCTCTTTCACTTAAAAACCAAACAAACAAACAAAAACCAAAAAAGCTCGCTTTCTCTGGCAGCCGAAAATACAGTTAGCATATTTTTAGTACTTCGGAGGCCATTTTCTACTCAGAGTGCTTTCATGAGTATTTTAGAATCTCTTCTGCAAGCCTCCTTGCTTTGGGGTTAGCCCTTAGTCTCACTGGTTAGAGTCACGAGAAGTAAATTTTCATGATTAGAAAATATTTCGTAAATGGGCTCTTCTGGAAAAGTGTGCGCTCTCACTGCCCGTTCTGGCACACGACCGGCAACATGGTTCCACTCCCCATTCGACAACTGATTCTCAGGTTTTGAACCTCATTCTGGAACCAGCCCATGGCGTGGAGGTTAAGGTGCCGGATCCCACATGGCTGGCTGTGCAATTCGAGTCCCAGACCTGGCAGCTTGAAAAACACACCAGGCGCATGTGTGTGCGTGTGCCCCAAAACCCAAAAGAATAGAGGAGAAGGGTTTGCAGCCATCTCCTGAAGGGGGTGATTTCTCGCTTTCCCTCTCTTCGTCTCTTTGTCTCTCGCTGGCAAGTGCCTTTATCATATACCAAATTAAAAAAAAGAAAGAAAGAAAAAGAAAATCACTTTGTATTTCAGACATGTTAGTCATTTTAAAAATTAGGAAAAAATATGTTGTGTTAAGGATGGAAAAATAGGGACCAGCAGATGGTATAATGGCTATGTTGCTGGATTCCCATGTAGTCGACCACAGTTCAAGTCCTGGACTCGGCGGCTTAAAATTTATGCCAGGTGCATATGTGTGTGTGCCCAAAGTCCCAAGAGGAGAAGGGACTGAAGTGTAGTTGTTCCCCCTGGGGGTTGATTTCTCACTTTCTGTCTCTGTCTCTCTGTCAAGCACAAGCAACCTAGAGCAAAAACCTCTCAAAAAGAAAGAAAGAAAGAAAAAAAAGGATGGAAAATGAGCTTTCAGTGACAAAGTCGTTTTAAACAAAGTACTGAAATTTACCAGCAGCATATATAGAGTGTTCATTTTCGAGTAACGGCTCACAGACACGTGGCTATCCGTTTTAGGACAGGCAGCCTAATCGCGGTACAATGCAGAGTTCTAGGGCTTCTGGACCAAGAATTGTTCAAGAAATAAATATACTGAAGTCATAGATGTGAGAAGATGGGTTATTTCTTCTGCTGTAATTAACGTTATAATTACTAGTTGCAATTTTAAAGTATAAATTTAGGAAAATCGTTAAAATCCCAATGTCTTCTGCAGAACAAAAGATGATGTTACTAACTGAACATCTATGAATGTGGGTCCATCTTCCCTGTGGAGATGGGGATCTCGAGGTGCTATTTAGCAGAACTTGATTTTAGAGTTAGAAAATAAAAAGTAACCTTCACGCCAGAGCTTCCATCTACAGAGAAAATGTTCATAAAGCATATTTTACAAGTGAAAAGAAAATCTATTCCTTGATTCTATCATTATTGTCTCTGCAACAGGTGCTCCAGTGCTCTGAGCCCGAATGAGACTGCCCGTCTTCAGTTCCTCCTGCGTCCCTTCAGTTTCAGGAACTCGTCCTCCCCATGACATCAGCACAGCCTGTCACTCTCGTCACTGCAAATTCTCATACAAGCACCACCGAGCGCTACCGTGACGGCGGGGACGGGCCAGACTCCTAGTTCAGATCACGTGGTCGGGACAACAGGGCGGTGTTTCAAACCTGGACTCCGCCTCGAGCCACAAGTACCAAATACTTCCCGACTTCAGCTGCTCCCGAAGGTGCAGGGAATCCTCGCAGGCCGTGACCACGGTCCCTTAGCAACAGAACCGCATGGACCAAATGCGTGCCCCAGACTAAACTGGAAGACAGCATCAGCTCTGCGGACAGCCAGAGAGCCTTCTGCTGCAAACAGTCCACGGCTGGACAGAAAGAGGAGGGGTACTACCTACGGATGATGTCCAGCACCTCCGCCCCCCCGTCGTCAGCACCATGCCCGAGAGAAAGGCCGAAGGGAAGGCTAGAGGAGATGAGTCCAGGGAGGACGAGCCGCGGAGAAGATCTGCAAGGTTGTCGGCCAAGCCTGCTCCTCCTAAGCCGGAGCCCACGCCTAAGGAGGCCTTGAAAAGAAGGGAGAGCGGGTGCCCACAGGGAAGGTGGGAAAAGCTGACGTTGGCCAGGATGGGAGTAACCCTGCAGAGAAAGGAGACGCCACGACACACCAGCACAGAGAGCCGAAGGTGCTAGAGGTGCCCGTGACGTGTGTGCATCTGTGACCGTATGGCGTGAAATCCTATTTGCATCGAGTTTTATAGAAATACAGAATTTTGCTTTACCTCTTTTTTAAGCTATGTTGTGAGCACACAGAACCCTTCACTGCTGTTTTTGGGGAAAGGGCATCTGTCACTCACAGAATGTTCCCAACGCTGGACTGATTTAGACAGCATCTTTCCCCTCTAGCTTTGAGAGGCGTCCTCCTGGCTCCCCAGAGGAGGGATTCCCTGATGCCGACACACACAGCCGCCTTGGCACAGGTGCCTGGTGGTGCAGAACACTTAGCATCTGTGGTTATGCCCTCTGTCCCTGCCTTCAGCCCAGACTTAACTCCCTTAAACCGAGAGCTGTTGGGATCTGACCACAGACACTAGCTGCCGGTATGCCAGGCAGCCTGGACTTTCCAGCGACATTAAGAAGGCCTCCTTCAAAAGAGCGGCACTTCCTTTTCTATATCATTGGATCTTCAGGTTGATAATGCTGCCATTTCTGTTTATTGAGAGTCAGGGTCCCCTCGTGAAAAGTGGTTAAACCACATGCTGGAAGCGAAATGTCAACCCTCGCTGTAAACTTGGTCTGTTCAGAGCATCAAGTGTAGACCTCGCTGGACTGTCCAGCGGCTTTCTGATTCTGATAGTCATTGAAGAAGTTGTCGTGTGCTGGTACCGGCTGTCTGCCCATGTCCTGCCCGAAATACCATGACTGCCTATGAGAAATGTCTTTAATAAAGCTGGAAAAATAAATAAGGAAAACTTCTGTCATCAGTTTATAAAAATTATATTCCTGTCTTACTTTTCTCATCACACCTAATACATGTGTGTCCACATAAATTCACGATGCGACCATATCGAAATGGAACCCTGAGTGACAGGTGAGGACAGTGTGAGGGAGTGAAGGGAACCCTTTCCCTTCCTCCATGATAACCTTCCAGTTTTATATTTTCAAATAAACTTCCAGGTAGGATGAAATAGAAGACTTGTAAAAGTCATATGCTCTTGTCCTTAGAAATGCAAAGTGTTAGAGAGCACCATTTACATGCCTTTTAATCGGCAGTGTTCGGTAGGTAAATCACATGCATAAAATACCCTCGTTATCGGACAGATATGCGGAAAAATCAACACTAAGATTGTCTGCATCCATGGTTTCAAACGGATGACATTTCTGTGCAAATTCCTGCCCCTCCTGAAAAAGTCTTCAAGTGGCTGTGTTGTAGGAAAAAGCACCGTGTGGGCTTTTCCTCACACCATCGGACGGGAACCTGGCTCTGAAAACTCCAGCTGGAGCCAACACGTCGCCTTGATTTCTCTTTTGGTACCAGCTGAAGTTCCATGGAGGAAGGGACAGAGCTAATAATATGAAAGTAGGGAAAAATGTAGGGAGGCGCAATAAATTAACCAATTAATGTTCCTTTTAAGAGGAACATTCCAAATTCATGTTGATAAAAACTTAGGTAGTCTAAATAGATTTTTTTTTAAAGTGCACAGAAAACACAATTCTCCTTGGATTGGGGGCGTGTCGTCAGACAGCAGCACTCCGAGCTCCATGCTGACAGGAAAGGTCCACAGCCAGTAACAGTAACTCACCAGGTTACGGAACAACTGATTAAAACACACCCCTGTTCTATGTACACGCTATAAACAAAGACTAAAGAGGAAGCGTACAGTTAAAGCAGTTACGTGTCAACACAACCGTGACCACAGAAAAGATAAGCCTGACTACATGCTAGGAGGTGCCTGGCATGTCACATGTCCCAGCATGTGGTGAGTCAGAAGTGGCCGGCCACCCGCCTGAGGAGCATTCCAGGGAGGACTCCTCTGTGCCCCTCATCATGAGTCTGAGAGCCCTGCAGACAAGGAGGGGCGGCCCCCTATATCAGCGGACAGGAAAATTACCTTCTCGTTCAAGACTCCTGGACACGGTCATTAGTTCTACCGTCAAAGAATAGAAAGAAAACTAAGTACTTTGCTCAGTGCATAGAAATCTCAACAGACAGCAGAGGCTCATGGGTTTCATTTTACTTTTATTTTTTGTCTTTTCTATAGAGTCTGGAGATGGGTGATGAAGTCTGCAATGTGTCATGACTTCAGAGTGACAAGCAAGTGAAAGAGCAGTGGAAGAAGAGCACAGTAGTCCCCTCTTATCCATGGGGGAATTGGTTCAGGATCTCCGCAGATACCTGAAACTGTAGCTAGTACCAAACTCTAATCCAAAATCCGAAATGCTCCAAAACCCAAAATGTTCTAAACACCAACATGGTACCCTGAGTGGAAAATTCCACACCTGACCTCATGGGAAAGGTCGCAGGCAAGATGATGCGATACAGAAATACTGCAGCAAATTACCTTCGGGCTGTGTGTACAAGGTGTCTATTAAACGTAAATGCATTTCCCATTCACTCAGGTCCTACCCCCCAAAGTAACTCATATATATGCAAATATTCCAAAATCTGAAGAAACCCGATAAGGGGCAAGAGATGCTCCCCCCAGATATACTGTGCTTTTTCCTGCACATGCAACACACCTATGATATGGTTTAACTCACAAATCAGGCATAGTAAGATGAACAACAATAACTAAGAATAAAATAAAATAATTACAAGATGCTGTAATAATACAAGTTATTTAAAATGTTCTGAATTATTTCTGGAATTTTCCATCTAATATTTCTGGATCATAGATCAGTGCGGGGAACCGAACTATGGATTAGTTAGCGAGGAACTACCGTAATTAATGTAAATACAACCTGAGTAATTAAATCTGGTAGCATCCGTTATTAGTTAGGTCAAAATATTTGAGAAGTCTTCAGAACATGCAAGCAGCAGATATCTGAAGCCTTACATAAAGACCAATATAATACAAGAAAAAGACCAATTGTTCACGTAACTCTGGAAACTCTTACCTTGAAAAGACTGTTTGGCTCTATCGACTAGTTCATCAATTGGGTAACTGGCCAGATTTCCTCTGGCGTGTTTCGTTTTGCAGTAGGTACACGCGTTGAGACACCTGTTTAATAAGGACAATAAGTAAGACTCGGAAATTTTAAAATACTGTGCACTTGACATGGGGTGGGGGGGCCCCAGAACATACACCAAAGTGCTCTTTTAGTAACATCTGCTTAGTTTATACATGAAATACAAAAACAAATTTCGACTATGTCTTACACTTACTTTACTTTCAGCAGGCATGGAAATCTGCAATTCTATTTCAACTATTCAAGAATGGTTGCACAAACTAAGTAACTATCTTAAAATTCACATGTCATAAAGAACAAAGCTTACAGTAATTAAATGAAAGAAAGGGAAGACCCACTTTTTTTTCTAAAGCACTAACATTCCTTTAGCCCTCCTGTAACTAGAAAAGCTTAGGCCCACTCACACATACTGTATTATCCAGAAATGATGATGCATACTCACTTAACTTCACACTAATGATCTAAGAATAAATCAAATGCCACATGGGATTTTCTTAGTAAAATACACCCTTATAAATTTCCAGGTAATATTTTTCACCCTTGAAACCAGAAAAAAGTATTAAAATTTGTCAAAAAAAAAATTCTCTGGGATTACATCAGTCAAAATAAAGAATAACAATAATAGTTTGAAAAAAATTTAAAAACACTTATTTCCCATGAGTCTTTGGACATGATAAAGAACTATCTTTTAAAAACTGTTAGTTCTACTCTTAAATTTTTAAAACGTAATTTAAATAAATTTCCTATTATGAAATAAAACAGCTACAGCAGGATAAATTGGTCCTATGGAAAGAAGGTATGGCTCACCCTGACAAAAACAAGGAGTTCGAAGTCCTCAGAGATTCGCCTGCTGAGTCAGTGATGAGTAGTGAGGTTCCAAAAATATTATACAAATGTGAGAAAAACGGAACTTTTCCTAATTGAACCCGATCAATGTATAATTGTATTAATTTATGACTTTAAAATAATGCAGCCAGTCCAAAACCCCAGGAGGACCACGGAGGAGAAGGAACCATGGCATGGCCATCCTCTGTGGGAGGTGATTTCTCACTTTCCTTCTCACTGTCTCTCTCTGGCAAGTGTGTGTACACACAGAGAGACATAAAAAAGAAAAAATAAACAGTGGGGCCAGCAGCAGTAGAGCATGCTGTTCTACAAGGCGACCCCACGGGAAGGTTCCTGGTTCAAGCCCAGAGTCCTCCCTGAGTACACGTGCATCCCCTTCTTTGCCCCCATAGGGTTGGGTTGAGTGTTACCATTTCCCTCTGAGAGACAAGAATGAACCTCGAAAACTCAGGGAAGTAGCTTGCTCCAAGCCATGTAAGAGCTGAGGTTCAAGCCTCGGCTTCTCAGATTGCAAACTCGGTGCTGCCTCCAAACCGAGCTGCCTCCCCAGAGTAACTGCGTGACACAAGGACACACGCCAATGCGAGGAGCACGGGCCAGTCCGTCTGAGGCCCACACCCGCCACTTCCGGGCAAGTTCTGCTGCTGGCTCTGTAGCAACAAGTGTCACTTATCTGACTTGCCTATCCTTTCAGATCCAACAGTTCAGGTCTCGCAGCTGTGTGCTGGGCGCGCCGGAAGACCAGTGCTCACGCAGCCCCCATCCTTGCGTGTCTCAGGGGCCATGCAGCACAGCAGGCCCGCCACTCCCCAGGCTCTCCCAGGACAGTCATTCGCTCCCAGGAACCTGCCGTCCCCACCTCCGGACCCCATTCCAGGTCTCCGATCCCTTTCTCTCACTTTCCCTA
>NW_006159611.1:1231810-1237176 GCF_000334495.1 Tupaia belangeri chinensis | reverse complement strand
CCAGCAATTAAGTGGGCAAGGATAATAGACGCGTCCAAAATTGTTGACTCCGGCCATTTTCTTGTCTTTTTTTTTTTAAGGTTTTTGTCATTGGGTGCATGTGCTCACTGGAAAGAGACAAGGAGACAGAGAGAAGGAGACAGGGGAAGTAAGAAATCATCCCCAGAGGTGGGGGATGACCATGCTACAATCCTTTCTCATTCAGCCTCCTCTTCGGATTTTGGGCATGTCCCTGGCGTGGTTTTCAAGCTGCTGGGTTCAGGACTCTAACCTCGCTTGGTCCTGTGGGAGTCCAGCACCTTAACCACGATGCCACCTACTGGCCCCATGACTTTATTAAAACTGACCATCTTAAGGTACCCCAGGCAGCAGGTGGGCCAGAGCCAGGAGAATAGGAAGAAGAAGGGAAAAGAAACATACTTGAAACATTTGTAACCTAAACAAATTAACACAGACAATACAGTTGGAACAGCGCCGTGCATCAAGTAAGTGACCTGTGTTGGCCACCAGGCGTCAACGTGACTGTTTCTAAACCACTCTGTGAGGAAGGGGCCCTGCGTTTCTCTGTGGCAGGTGCATCCAACATCATGGAACAGACGTGGTGCTGACAGGCTGGGTTAGAAGTCAACTGTGGAAATCAAACCACGTTTTCTCACTGTCTCGCTTTAAGAGGGTAGATATAAATCCCCCATGTAAAGTAACTCACAGAAAAATGCACTACAAGGTTAAATAAAGAAGTGACACTCTGCAACACTTATAACTCAAAATAAGTACTACATTAAGCATTTAAAATATCCTTCACTAAACGGGTTCCCTAAGGTGAATCGCGGTTGCCCGGGTTTTATTTTTGAAGTTCTAAGTTCTCACTGTATGAGATGGGGTCATCCTTATTTGTAGTTATCAAAATAATTCTCAAGAAAGTGGAAATTTCTTTTTTTTCAGAGAATTTTTTGTTTTGTTTTGTTTTGCTATGGGGCACATGCACTCAACAGAGAGAGACAGAGAGATAGAAAGCAAGAAATCGCCCTCAGGGGGAATGGCCACACCACAATCCCTTCTCCTCCATTCTTTTCTCAGAATTTTGTGCACACACACGCACATCAAGCATGAGTTTTAAGCCACTGGGTCTGGGACTTGAACTGTGGTTGACTACGTGGGAGTCCAGCAACGTAACCATCCCAACAGCTGGCCCAAAAGTGAAAATGTCTAAAGAGCATGTCGTTCAGCCTCTGTCGCAGTACCGGATCAAGCATTAACCGTGCTGTGCCTCATTTCTAAGAGAGCTGCTGCGGTACACGGGACGAACACACAGCACATCACCAGAAAAGAAAAACACACACTTTCTGATGCTTTTGGTTTAAAAACAACTTTTTCTATCACCAGGGATGATGTTGGCAATCATTGCAACATGACCAGCCTCCCATGAAACAAGGGAGTTCACAGTCAAAAGTTTCGATGAAGTAGTTTCGATTATCTGCAAACAATTCAAGAATTGTCTAAGTGTAGGAATACTGAGCCAGTGTCTTCAACCCGCAGAAAACAAAAGATCTTTGAAAGCTGACTATTGAAAGCCAAGGCCAAAACTAGTTGGCTGTGGAACTGCAAGGAAGATGCGGAACCCTGCGCAGACCCGGCCACGGTGCGGAGAGAGTAGCACAGACACCTGCCGATCTCTGCACGGGGCACTGTGTGGCCACAGGCCAAGAGATAACCCCACCCGCAGATGCAGACGACTACGAAGCGTTTCATCTAAAGTGCAGCGTCGGGGTCTCAAAAAGCATCCATGATGGTGTGCTTTTAAATTACGTAAATTATTATGCAATTATTTTCTCAAATTAAAGTACTTTGCCAAGTCTAAACACTTAATAATAGGATCATTTAATATCTGAACCACATAGAGCACATAAAATTAAAATTTTTAACATATGTAGTCTTGTGGGGTTTTTGTTTAAAGAGAAGAGTGTCTTTAGCTATCACAAGCTCTGCGATGATTTTTTTAGAGGGATTTTTGCTATAGGGCATGTGCACTTGCTGGAGAGACAGAGAGAGACAGAGAGACATAACGTGAGAAACCACCTCCCCAGGGACGATGGCCATGCCACAATCCCTTCTTCTCAGTATTTTGGGCAAGCACGCACATGCACCTGGCATGGGTTTTATGTCACCTGGTCTGGGCCTCGAACTACAGTCGACAATGTGGGAGTCCAACGGGCATAACCATTATGCTGGTCCCAGGTCTGGAATAATTTAAAAGTCAGGGGGGCTTGGGTTCTATTCCTAAAAATCGGGCATGGTGTGGTAGGCCTGTGGTCCCAGTTGGTTGGGAGGCTTGCTAAAGAGGACTGCTAAGGGGCAAAACCATGTCTGACCCTGCCCCCCCGACACACACACACACACACACACACACACACACACACACTAGACTTAGACTCTCAATAAACTACCCCCGCTGGTCTCTTTCTTTATGGAGGGAGGTGCCTCCTGGGGCTCAGGCTTCTGTTTCAGTTTCAGGTCAAAGATAAATGAAATACACAGAAATTATTTGGACTTAAGAATTAACACTTCAAACTGGTATAGTCACATAACTCAATTCTTATTTCAAATGTTACAAAATAACAAGCCCCTAATAAGAACGAAGCCTTGGGGAAATCATTCTGTGGTCTGGTCACATGCTCCCATATTAAAGCTTCATCAAACAAAGAAGAAACACAAACCCAAGAAACAGAAGATTCACATGACAGTCTTCTGTGCCAGACCTGACTGTTAAATATAGCCTATTGTGAGCCTTCATCTTGATTTCGGGAGATCTTCCAGGAAAATTATATACTTTTTGGTGTTTCAAACAAATGTAGGAGATACTGTTATCAGCAGAATCCGATTAGAACTTCAAATCATATAATACCTGCTTGCCAAGATCGAAATCCTGAACCAGAAAAAAAAACTCTGAAAGCAGTGGCAGAATATAGTTCTAAACCCCTGGATTCTTGAATCTTCCTGTGGCCAGATCTCCTCCCACTTAGAACAAAACCCTCTGTTTGGGGTACCTACTCAATGTGCTCTCCCAACAGCTCAGTCTACGGGCTGAGAACTACCACTGCTACCTTTGCTGGTGCCCTTCTGAGCGTCTTTCCTCCTGCATTAAACATACACCCAGTGACACACAAGGAGACAAGGAAAGGGACACCAGGCATGTGAAAGGCAGAGGACAATATAAGGATCTTGTCGAGCAAAGGATCAGCACTCACACTATGGGCTGGAGAGCTGGGGGCTTAAGGGATTGCAGGCTGAGGCTTGAAGACTAGCACTACAAGACTTGTCTCGACACTAGGTATAGACACACGGCGGGCTGCATGCGGGGTCCGGACACCGGGCAGTCTGCACCCAGGGTCCGGACACACGGGCGGGCTGCATGCAGGCTCCAGACACACGGGCGGGCTGCACGGAGGGCCCAGCCACACGGCGGGCTACACACAGGGTCCGGACATGCGGCAGGCTACACACAGGGTCCAGACACACGGCAGGCTGCACACAAGGTTTGGACACACGGTCTGAACACACCGTGGTCTGCACACAGGGTCTGAACACACCGCGGTCTGTACACAGGTTCTGAACACACCGCGGTCTGCACGCCAGCATAGCGTCGGGTGTGTCCTAAGGCCTCTTCTCACCCCGTGTCCCTGCTGTTATCCTCAGGGCAGGGCCCCAGAGTCCCCGGGCAGCCCAGCTCCACCCACGCTCGCTCCCCGTGCAGGGGGAGCAGAGGTGTTTGAAATGGCCGCTCCATGAGGCTCTGTGGCCCGTGCCCCGTGCAGGCAGAAGGGCCCCTGCTGTCCACGTGTCGAAATTCCTCATGATTTTTGAACAAGAGGCCCCACACTTGGTGTAGACGGTTCTCGGTGCCCTTACCCCAGCGGCGGTGCACTGTCCGTTTGTAGACGGCACCTCGCACCGTTAGAGGAGGGTGTGTGTTGCGTGGGCGATGGGCTTCCCAGCTCCCACCTCCCCTCCCTCTCCCCTCCAGCTTCCCAGGTGGTGATTTTTTTAGAGGGATTTTTGCTATAGGGCATGTGCACTTGCTGGAGAGACAGAGAGAGACAGAGAGACATAACGTGAGAAACCACCTCCCCAGGGACGATGGCCATGCCACAATCCCTTCTTCTCAGTATTTTGGGCAAGCACGCACATGCACCTGGCATGGGTTTTATGTCACCTGGTCTGGGCCTCGAACTACAGTCGACAATGTGGGAGTCCAACGGGCATAACCATTATGCTGGTCCCAGGTCTGGAATAATTTAAAAGTCAGGGGGGCTTGGGTTCTATTCCTAAAAATCGGGCATGGTGTGGTAGGCCTGTGGTCCCAGTTGGTTGGGAGGCTTGCTAAAGAGGACTGCTAAGGGGCAAAACCATGTCTGACCCTGCCCCCCACACACACACACACACACACACACACACACACACACACTAGACTTAGACTCTCAATAAACTACCCCCGCTGGTCTCTTTCTTTATGGAGGGAGGTGCCTCCTGGGGCTCAGGCTTCTGTTTCAGTTTCAGGTCAAAGATAAATGAAATACACAGAAATTATTTGGACTTAAGAATTAACACTTCAAACTGGTATAGTCACATAACTCAATTCTTATTTCAAATGTTACAAAATAACAAGCCCCTAATAAGAACGAAGCCTTGGGGAAATCATTCTGTGGTCTGGTCACATGCTCCCATATTAAAGCTTCATCAAACAAAGAAGAAACACAAACCCAAGAAACAGAAGATTCACATGACAGTCTTCTGTGCCAGACCTGACTGTTAAATATAGCCTATTGTGAGCCTTCATCTTGATTTCGGGAGATCTTCCAGGAAAATTATATACTTTTTGGTGTTTCAAACAAATGTAGGAGATACTGTTATCAGCAGAATCCGATTAGAACTTCAAATCATATAATACCTGCTTGCCAAGATCGAAATCCTGAACCAGAAAAAAAAACTCTGAAAGCAGTGGCAGAATATAGTTCTAAACCCCTGGATTCTTGAATCTTCCTGTGGCCAGATCTCCTCCCACTTAGAACAAAACCCTCTGTTTGGGGTACCTACTCAATGTGCTCTCCCAACAGCTCAGTCTACGGGCTGAGAACTACCACTGCTACCTTTGCTGGTGCCCTTCTGAGCGTCTTTCCTCCTGCATTAAACATACACCCAGTGACACACAAGGAGACAAGGAAAGGGACACCAGGCATGTGAAAGGCAGAGGACAATATAAGGATCTTGTCGAGCAAAGGATCAGCACTCACACTATGGGCTGGAGAGCTGGGGGCTTAAGGGATTGCAGGCTGAGGCTTGGAGACTAGCACTAAAAGACCTGTCTCCAC
>NW_006159611.1:1217528-1231726 GCF_000334495.1 Tupaia belangeri chinensis | reverse complement strand
CGGGCGTGCTGCGCGGAGGGTCCAGACACACGGCGGGCTACACACAGGGTCCGGACATGCGGCAGGCTACACACAGGGTCCAGACACACGGCAGGCTGCACACAAGGTTTGGACACACGGGCGGGCTGCACCCAGGGTCCGGACACACAGCGGGCTGCACACAAGGTTTGGACACACAGCGGGCTGCACACGGGGTCCAGACACACTGCAGGCTGCACATGAGGTATGAACGCACCACAGTCTATACACAAGGTCCATACGCAGGGTCTGGACACACCGTGGTCTGCACACAGGGTACAAATGCACTGCAGTCTATACACAAGGTATGAACACGCTGTGGTCTGTACACAAGATCTGAACACACCGCGGTCTGCATGCAGGGTCTGAACACACCGTGGTCTGCACGCAGGGTCTGAACACACCGCGGTCTGCACGCAGGGTGTGAACACGCTGTGGTCTGTACACAAGATCTGAACACACCGTGGTCTGCACGCAGGGTCTGAACACACTGCGGTCTGTACACAGGTTCTGAACACACCGTGGTCTGTACGCAGGGTCTGAACACACCATGGTCTGCATGCAGGGTGTGAACATACTGTGATCTGCACGCAGGGTCTGAACACACCACAGTCTGTACGCAGGGTCTGAACACACCGTGGTCTGCACACAGGGTCTGAACACACTGTGATCTGCACGCAGGGTGTGAACACGCTGTGGTCTGTACACAAGATCTGAACACGCCATGGTCTGCACGCAGGGTCTGAACCCACCGTGGTCTGCATGCAGGGTGTGAACACACCGTGGTCTGCACGCAGGGTCTGAACACACTGTGGTATGTACACAGGGCACAAATGTACTGCAGTCTGTACACAAGGTATGAACATGCTATGGTCTGCACGCAGGGTATGAACACACCATGATCTGCATGCAGGGTGTGAACACACCATGATCTGCATGCAGGGTGTGAACACACCGTGGTCTGCACGCAGGGTCTGAACACACCGCGGTCTGTACACAGAGTCTGAACACACCGTGATCTGCACGCAGGGTCTGAACACACTGTGGTCTGCACGCAGGGTGTGAACACACTGCAATCTGGACACCATGTTGAAAATACAACACGGCAAGAGAAACCACAGAATCTACGCAGCCGTGGAAGGGCCCGTTTTCAATGTGGACTGTCTGCAAAGTTTCCATCAGTGGCTTCTAGGCCTTGAATGTCACAGAACGACCATCTGAACTGCATACTCACAAACCAGACACCAAACAGGGGACCAACTTTTTATTTTTACCAAGTGAGGACAATTAAAAAAAAAAAAAAGTTTAACTATCTGTACTATAATGACTATTTTAAAAAAATAGCCTATCTTACACCTTAAAAAGTAGGAGGACTAAGATAGGGAAGCTTCACCTGTGCGGCTTCATGAAAAACTCAGTTTTCCTTCTGTTTCTCACCTCATCGCAGCCAGCAAAACTCCACAAAGGTCTGCAGCAACCACTGCTGGAGATGACTCATTTAGCGTCTCCCTGTTTTCCCTCTGCTTCTGCAATAATCTTTAGAACTGACAAGATCCAGAAACAAATAGCTTTCTTTAAACATTAGCCTGAATCACCCAGTGTGTCAGGTGATGAAGATGTACGGTAAACAAAACAAGGCACAGTGATAAATCCAATCGCATGTTCAACACGTTCTATTTGTGGCTAGTGGCTCACTCCCTGGGAGCCGCGGTCCCACGCCCACAATAGCAACGACAGTTTCCTGCATGTGTTTACTCAAAGAGCACAGTGGGAAATGATGCAACTTTGTCAACCATAAATCACATACTTGCCAAAAATTTTCTTCTGTTCCATCTATACTTTTTTTTTTTTTTCAGTTTTATGAAACAGTGACAGCAATCCAAAGATTAGGCTAAGACATTACTGATATACCTTTCTAACTCAACAGTGAAAATACCCAGAGACGTCCGACGACACCCACTCAGGAGGCAGAGACATGAGGTCGCTGCGAGAGCCGGGAGCCCCACACGGCGACTGCTTCGGCTTGGAATTAACTTGTGGATGCTGAAGCGAAGAGGGCAGCAAGAACTCCAGACACAACCACGTGGCTCCTACCACAGCAGGAGACTGTACGAACATTGTGTGTATAAATCATGTACCTTGTGTTTCATACAAGTAAATGATACATTATGTAATTTATACATATGCAAACGTACACGTGTGTGTATCTGTACACGCTACATATATAAATACATGTATGACTTATTCTTTAAAAAGCTAATTCTGTCTGCAATGTAAGACATGTCCTCAGAATACTGTAAAGTTTAAACGGGGCCAGCAGGAGGCATGGTGGTTAAGGTGCTGGAATCCCACATGGTCAACCGTGGTCTGAATCCGAGACCTGGCACTTGCTTTTCCACTTTCCTTCGGTTTCTGTCTCCAGTGAGCACATGTGCCCTATACCACATTAAAAAGTAATGATAATAATAAATAAAATAAATAATTCTTTAAAAAGCAAATACCCTTTCCAAATTTACATTGGGCTGGGATCAGCAAGTGGCACGGTGGTTAAGGGGCTGAATTACCACATGGTCAACCAGGGATTGAGTCCCAGACATGGAGACTTCAAAATCATGCCAGGCGCATGTGCCTGAGTGCTCGAAACCCCAAGAGGAGAATGGAGGAGAAGGGTGGCCATCTCCCTGAGGGGTGATTTCTTACTTTCCCTCTCCCGGTCTCTCTAACAAGCACAAGCACCCTACGGGAAAAACCTTTTAAAAAAGAAAAAAGGAAAAGAAATTACATGGGGTCTGTCCCATGGCCCTACAATTAAGCCCTGGGCACAAGGAATCCCACAAGGCTGGGTGTGAGCTAACCCTGGACCTGGGCATGTGTATGTGTGCCCCAAATCCTCCTGGGACGGGGAAACGGGGACAAGGACTGCAGTGTGACCATGCCCAGCGGGGTTCTTTGTCTTCCTGGCAAGCACACAGGCCCTCTGGCAACTTTACAAAATACCCAAGGAGATGTATACGTGTACACAGACGGTACACAAGTACAAGTTAACACACACACACACACACACACACCCCCTTTGCACCTCCACCCCAACTGTTCTGTGTGTCTTGGAGTTCACTCGCTTTTTTTTTCTCGTTTTTAGAGACAGCTACCTCAATCACCAGACTGACTGAACCAGAATCTAAGAATGTAGACAGGGCATTTACAGTTGTAGAAAGTGGCACTATTATAATACGTCTGGGCCGAAGCCACTTTTGTGTGATGATAATATTAGAGACAACATTTCTTTGCCGTGGATTAACAGTGAACACTCACCTGCTATTAAACTAAGCAAAACTAAAGAGCACCTCCATTTACACTAAAGCCGAACAGACGGGAAGCCATCTCCAGCGAAGCCTTCCTAAGGGCTAATCTGAAGGGCAGACTCTGCCACACTCTGTATTAACCAACCCAGAAATCCGAAGAATGGGCCTCGAAACACAGCTGGGAGCGGAGGGGTGTCCACACGGGGAGCTATTGTGTTGCTTCCTCGGCAGCTCGGGGCGCCGCCGTCTGCCGGGGTGAAATCTCACAGGAAACACCGGCTGAAGCTGATTCTGTAACATGTAACAAACAGGTGCCACATCGGGGCGCCTGCGGTAGAGGGTATTGTTCTGACATTGGCCAGAACATCCTGGGAAAGAAGAAAAAATCTTATATTTCAAGGGATTGGAACTAGAAAGTTGAATGCAGATTTTTTTTTCACCTGTGTGGGAAAATAATTTAAAGTGTTTGGGTCAAATAATGGTGCGAGGAATTAAATAACCAGGAGAGATGAGGTGTTTTAAACGGAAATGGGACAGTAATGGCCAAGCACTTATGTAATACGCACCGTCTCAGCTTCAACAAATGCTCCACATCTGAGCACTTCAATTGTAATTAACATTATGATCATTTAACTAATATCCAGGTGTCCATCACGACCCATGAGTACCTAAAGCAGGGTCAAGAGAAATACCATTTCCCAGAGACTGGAAAGCAGAGGGCGACAAACTCTGAGCATCAGCCCCGGGCCATCTGCCCAGCAGCCCTGCGGAGACCTCGGTGCACAGGGCGAGCTGTGTCTCCTCCAGACATCACCTCGGCTTCCTCGACGGGCAGGAAGGATCCCCGCCGATGCTGTGGAGTACTTTTCTTTCTGTACTGGACGGGGGGAAAGAGGGATACGAACTATCTCCATTAAATATAGAATCCAGTCCTTTGTAAGGAACCATGCTGTTTTGGGAACATTAAGATAAGAAAGAGAAAAGCCATCTCGGATGGAGGACAGACGCTAATTTAAGGACTCAAGAAAAAGGAAAGAGAGCAAGCTACTGTGAAGAATAAAGCTGAAATTTATCTAAAGAATTCAGCCACCTAAAAAGAGAGCTGGAATGGGGCGAGCAGCAAACAGGTCCGAGATGGCGCTGTGCCGTGCGGGGCTTCCTCCCAGGAGGTGCCAAAGCCACCGCGTGACCCAGGCCCACGTGAGCCTGAGGACGCCTGTTTGGTTCTGACCATTCCCCCGGCCCCAGAAAGCTGCCGCCCAGCTGGGTGTCTATGTGCAACCGCCCCGGTGTGCCGGCTTCTCTGCAGAGTACGCGGCCGAGTACAGATGGAGCGCATTTTCAGTAACGTGAGTGGGACTCGGATTCATTGACTTCGAGGATTTCTCCTCACACTGTTCACTCATGAGGGCACCTCCAAGGCAAAGACAGTCTCTCCACCACCCTCTACCTCTGCCTACCCCTAAGAGACACCCCCTCACTCCCTTCCCATCCAGCCAGGAGGGAGTCAGAGGAGGCCTGAGGGAGCTGGAACTCGGCATCTCTTTCCAGTAATCAGGAGAAGAAAAGGGTCAAAAAAAAAAAAAAAAGTAGCTGCTAATTCTGGGCTGTCCACGATCCTCTACCTCTGCCTACCCCTAAGAGACACCCCCTCACTCCCTTCCCATCCAGCCAGGAGGGAGTCAGAGGAGGCCTGAGGGAGCTGGAACTCGGCATCTCTTTCCAGTAATCAGGAGAAGAAAAGGGTCAAAAAAAAAAAAAAAGTAGCTGCTAATTCAGGGCTGTCCACGATCTAGTGGTTAAGGGAAGCTGGATCCCACAAGGCTGACCAAGCAGTTTGAATCCTAGCCCCAGCAGTGTGAAAAACACAGCAGGCATGCACATGTGCCCCAAATCCCGACAGGAGGAGACACGGAGAAACGGCACCGCCGCGTGACACGTCGCACTGGGGCGAGCTTCCTCCCTCTCTTCTGCACAGCACACTCACACTTCCACAATTAAAAGGAAAAAGACAGTAGTTAATTCACAGGGCACAAGCAGGGCTTTCTGTCCGCATGTCTCTGACACGCAGAGCTCCTTAGGAGGTGTCCTGTACCTGGGAGAAGCTCCGTTTGCACACACAACACTGATGCTGGGGAAGCTTACAGGGTGCTGGGCAGTGGAGCGCAGGTGAGGGCTCGCGCCTACCTCTTCCTACGCTTAAGGCTCAGGAGGCTCTTTGGGAGGACTGGGGGAAGAAGTGCTTCACTTATTGCTTAATGTGCATTATTTTAATGAAAAATTCATAATCTTAGCAGCTTTACTGAAGTAAAACTGGCAAACAATCATGGCTCCAAGTGTGTAGTTTGACAAGCGTTGACACAGAATGACTGATTCCGTGAAACCAGGGCCACAGTGAAGACAGAGCACACCCACCACCCCGGAGGGCTCCCTGGTGTCGGTCCATCATCCCTTCCTTCACTTCCTCCCCCAACCCTGGTAACTGTGCCAACTACTCTTTCCTTTCGCTATAAATTAGTGCCCGTAACGAACGTGGCTATGGCATTTTATTGGGTTGCTGGAAAAGTCATGACGTATTTCTCTGCTTTTCTATGCAAAAATGCATCATGACTTTTCCAACAGCCCAATGAGTGAGTGACTCAAAGACTATCTTCGCACGCGCCATCCTCCACCGACTGTACTGCGTGGACAGCTCATTCCTTTTCCTGCTGGGTACTCCCCCAGATTCCTTACTTTATCAGCAGCCTCCTGTGAGGTGAGCCAACAGAGACAGAGAGATGGGCGGAACAGAAGAGGGACCTGCTTTCTCTGATTCGCTTCCTGTCCTCACGACCAACACTAATTTCTCATGCTGTGCAACATGGGGTGTCCAGCAAAGACCAGAACCCTCCCCAGGGAGCGAGTGCCTGACATTGCACGACTTCTGTAAGCATTTATCATGGCTGCTTCAATGGAAAGAACTTGAAATGGCAAACGCAATTAGAAGGATTCAACGTGTTGCCTCTTCCCTGCCGTCTAGACGAAGATAAACTCAGGCTGAGAGCAGAGAAGGGAGAAGATGCAGCTCTGAAGTGAGGCTCCCCGTGCCTCCATAACCCTCAATACTACGACGCCTGGTCATGTGGTCTCCGCTAACACAGACAAAAACCAACCAAACGGAAAGCCGAATTGCAGGAGCCGAGCACAGGTTGGGGAAGCAGGCTGGGAAGTGAGAGATGCCCAGGAGATGGGAGATGGGAGCCCAGGGACATTTAACCCCCACTCCTACAGCTGCCCTTTCCCAAGCTCCTCGCCCTTGCCGAACAGGACGACAACGCAGGTCATTGTGGAGACGCAGCTGAGACAGAGCCTAGAGGCAAGGGACCAGCAGAGGCTGAGGCAGGGCAGCGGCTGTCGGTTGTGGTTCTGGGTATGGGAAGAAGCTTCCTGCTGTAACAGAGACAACCCCAGGCTCAGAAGGATGGCCTGACATGGCCTCTGGCTGTCACTGCTGCTAATGGGACTGACCAGAGCAAATACACTAGTAGTTCCTGTACCAGTCCTGGGAAAAGCCAGGATGCATTTTTGCACAGAAAAATATCACGTTGTTACTTTTCCGACAACCCAGTCATTTCGAAAGGAGCTCATTTACCAAAAGGGAAAAACAAGAAAGTGCTGAACGTTTACAAAGTCCACGGCCCTGACCGCGGAGGAGGGATTACCACAGCACAGACCGCCAGGTGTCCTGGTTTGGTCCAGGATGGCTGAGGTGACCCCCGGAAGTGTGCCCTCCAGGTGATGATGACACAGCTGGTGCTGGGGCCGCACTACAAGCCACGTTCTGGGCCTCCTGAATCCCTGCCCAACCTTGCCTTAGGACTTGCAGTTCCCGAGTAGATGGGCCCTCCCAGAAGCCCGCTCAGGAATGGCATGGAAGACAGGGCAAAGCTGACACTCTCAGAGGTGAGAATCGCTTGCTCTCAGCTATGCTCAGAAACCCAGATAACTTCCTGCCAGTACAGGAAGTTATCCCAGCCTTCCAGGATTCTGAGAGAATGGCCGAAGAGCGTGCTTCTGCTACCCTCCTTTTCAGGGGACTTGGACGCAAGCTTCCTGCTCTTGCTCCAGCTCTGAGAGCACCAGCATGAGCTCGGCTTGAGCACAGGCTGCAAGACCATGAAGAGATGCCTCAGATCAGAAGACAGGCGCTGCTCTTGGGACTGCATGAGTGTCCCTGTCCGGGCCGAGGCGAGGGTGTTTCACGTAAGAGTAAGTTTGAGGTAAGGGCACATGAGAAGAGAGAAAGCTGGCAAATGGAGGCGGGTAAGGGGGCTGCAGCGTCTGCCGTGTGGCTAGACAGAAAAGCGCAATCAGGGCAGAGAGTTCCCTGCCCAAGGTAACACAGGTAGGAGATCAGTGGAGGGTGACTACTGACTAAGCCACATTTAATCCAGCCAGCGAAATAAATCAGTGGGCCCAGCACATTTGACAGAGCCAATGAGATGAGAGGAGGCCATGGGCCCAGCCAATGATCAGCCCACATGACCCAGGTTAAAAAGTCTAAATCTCACCCAAGCTACTGCAGGGACCTTAGCCACTCTTTGTCCACTCAGGCCTGCTCCTACCTCTCAGGAGAGCACTGTCACTTTTACTTAATAAACTACCTTTCCTTTTGTGATTGGTACGTTTTGTTCAAGTCTTTGTTTGAAAACCAAGAACCGGATATCATCACAGAAGCCATCCCACAACACCATGCAGGAGGAAGGGTGGGTGTGGGAGCACAAAAAGCGAACCGTAGCGTGTGTTCTATGCAGGACACACCCCAAACCCCTGCCCCAAAACGTACTGAACCTGTCCAAAACCTGCTCTTCTCTCATGCAACCCACAAAGCTCAAGAGAAACTAACCTACCACCGGAATCCCTCTTACTTTTCCGTAAGGGCTTAGCTAAGAACTCAGATCTAAGCCAACTTGCACACAGCATTCTCCTGAAAACTAAAACTGGCTCAGAAAAGTGCACCGGGTAAAACTCCCATCAATGAAAGTGCTGAGGATGCTGGGAAATGGCACTTTGCTCTTAAAACAGAGCCCTTTTCTTTGACAGACTGACAAGTGCACACTGAGAAGCTTTGATCCTCAGACTAAGAGCCAGAGGGGGTATGGCCAACGAAATCACAGAAAAATGTGGTCCAACCACTGAATTAAGGTGTGCTGCTTTACTCGAGCTACGTTTAGTCATTATAGTTCATTATCATAGGGCTGTCTATGATCTGCAATTGAAATATGTCATTCTAAATAACCAGCATCTCTTGTATTTTATTTATTTTTTCTCCAGAGGGCACATGTGCACACTGAAGAAAGAAGCAGGGGTGAAGGGTAGGGGGTGGAAGGGTGAGAAAGCACCCTCTATGGGGCATGGTCACATTGCATTCCCCTCCACTCCAACTCTCCCTCCTGTCCAGATTCTGAGCACACACACAAGCACCTGGTGAGTGCTCCTCAAGCCACTGCACCCATGACTCAAACCACACAATTGGTCATGTGGGATCCAGCTGCTTTGACCATCGCTCTATTGGCCTGACCCACCAGTATATATTTTCAAACCCATTTAGAACTTCAAAAAGTCAGCTGAGTGGTTTTTGCAAAAATTATTGAAGAGTGGCAAGAAGAGGAGAAGGGGTGAGCAGGAAGAGTGGTAGAAATTCAGATGATTTTCTTTGCATTGGCATCTTTCCAGGCGAGAACTCGGAGAAATGCCTTGTGGGCCTTACGAGATTTACAAGAGAGAGAGAGCCTCCGCCCTCACAGTAAGACGAGCATGGGCTGCAGACGTGATATGAAGACTCCGTAACACAGAATGCACACGTGTCTGTTAGGCTTCTCCATGTGGGTTGTTGCTGACGCTCAAGAAAAATTATTGAAGAGTGGCAAGAAGAGGAGAAGGGGTGAGCAGGAAGAGTGGTAGAAATTCAGATGATTTTCTTTGCATTGGCATCTTTCCAGGCGAGAACTCGGAGAAATGCCTTGTGGGCCTTACGAGATTTACAAGAGAGAGAGAGCCTCCGCCCTCACAGTAAGACGAGCATGGGCTGCAGACGTGATATGAAGACTCCGTAACACAGAATGCACACGTGTCTGTTAGGCTTCTCCATGTGGGTTGTTGCTGACAATCAAGAACCATAGAGGAAAAGACCAGAGTTAGAAAGAGCCTTAATATGTACGTCCTTCAACCTTCACACTTTACAAAGAAGAAATGGTGACCCAGTGATTCGGATAATGAATTAGAAAGAAGCAAAGCCCAGGTTTTCTGAAGTGCAGTCTGATACTCCCACACCAATGGCTCTGTCTTTCTTGCCCTGGCCAAAGATGCTGCTGCAATCATAGCAGTGATCCTCAGCGAGAGGAGAGAGGAAGGGGAGAGGGAGAAAGGAGGGACAGAAAGGAGAGCGGGGGGGAGAGCGGGAGAGAAGTGGTGAGGAGAGGAGAAGGGGTGGAGAGAGTAAGAGGATGAACAGGAGGGAGGAGAGGAAGGGGTGGGATGGTGTGGCACGGCCAGTGCTCTAAGAGGACATGAGTTCTTTACCTGTGACTTGATTACTCCAGATGTTATACGCAACTTTCTGTTAGACTGTAATAAGTTTTTTGTTGTTGTTTTTAAGAGAGATTTTTGCTATAAGGTGCATGCACTTGTTGGAGAGAGAGACAGAAAGAGAAAAATCACCCCCAGGGGGGATAGCCATGCCACAATCCCTTCTCCATTCTCCTCTCAGGACTCTGGGTACGCATGCACACGTGCCCACCATGAGTTTTAAGCTGCTGGGTCCAGGACTCAAACCATGGCTGGCCTTGAGGAAGTCCAGTGATGTAACCTTTATGCCATCTGCTGGTCCCATAGATTGTAATAAATTTTTTAATTTCATCCCAAAATATATGATTCCAAAATTCATTTTTAAAAGAACTTGTGAAACATGGTACAAATCGGCGGTGTCGGGATCGGCATATTCTGTATGAGTACCGTGTTCTCTACGACATGCGATCACCGTGACGCACCAGGACGCGGGGCAGGCCGCACTGCTGAGCCGTGGCTTGCAACTGGGTCATTTTCGTTTGGACAACATGGAAAGGAAGTCATTCCTCTACTTCCAGTTTCGTTTGTGTGTTTTCCTGATAGTTTATGCTAAAGTTTCAGTCCCTGCGTCAGCAGATGGTGCAAAGATCTCACACGTCTGACTACTCAGTTCAAGTCCTACACCCAGCAGTTTGAAAGTCACACTGGGCGTGTGTGCGTGTGCCCCCAAGCCCCGAGAGGAGAATGAAGGAGAGAGAGTGCGGCATGGCCATCCGTCCTAAGGGTGCTTTCTGACTTTCTTTCTCCCCCGCAAACACCTACAGCTAGCTAGCAGTATAAATACACAAAGAGCAAACTAACTAAAATACTTCATTAAGTAGGTTCAAAAAAAGCTGGCTATAATAATGTCACCAGAGAGAACAATCCATTTAAAAGTAACCACATCTATAAGAAAAACTCATTTACATAAATTAATTACCATACTCACACCAAAAATTGTTCATCGGAAAACCTAAAGCTACGCAGGAGTGTCGACAGACCTCTGTCTCCATGAATCTGAGAAATCAAATCATCAATAGCAGTCCACCTCCACACTCTCAGTGTAGAAGGACTTTGGATAAAAACATTTGCTGCCTTTTGTTTTGCCATCTTGGTCTTTTGAAAAGCTTGAAAAATAATCTATGTAGTCATTCCCTGTGCCTAAACTTGAATGGTGAGGCCTGGTGTGGCCCCTCTGCTAGAAAGTTCTGGTGAGATGAAGGAGCCAGCAGGCAGGCCTGACATAACTGGTACCCGCAGCAGTCATTCTATCGAGTATGCAGAACTTGAGTGAATCCATGAAAGACAGACACTGGAACGTCAGACCATGCTGAGACCGATGAAACCTAACGGGAGGTCCTCGAGAAAACCGTGCACGATTCCACAGACAGTGGGAACGTAAAGTGGTTCCGCTGCTGTGGAAAAGCTGTGGCGGCTCCTCAACAACTCAGAAACAGGGAGAGCTGGCAATTCCACCCGTGGGCACAGACAGGAAAGAACTTTCTGAAACCAAGGACCTAAGCCAGTATGTGAGTAGCGAATTTACGGGGAACATTATTCACAGTGGCCGAAATACGCAAGCAACCCAAATGTCAACCCAAACAAAAATGCATGCATGAACAAAATGTGGTTCTACACACATGTGGAGGAATATTATTCAGCCTTCAAAAATGAAATCTGACACACACACTACACCATGAAGGACTCTTGAAGACATTACGCTAAGTGGAAAAAGGCCGGCTACAGAAGGACAAATACCATGTGATCCCGCTTGTATGAGGTACCTAAAATAATCAAGTTCAGAGAAGCAGAGACCAGAGTGTCTGCCAGGGACAGAGAGGAGGAGGGGTCGGGGTTATTGCTCAACGAGTGTGGAGTTCACGTCGGCAGCATGAGAAGGTTCTGGAGACAGCCGGCGGTGATGCCGCATGACAGTATAAATACAGCACATCGCTGCACACTCAGGAATGATCGGAACGGCAAATTTCACCTAACACAGTGCCACGTACAGTAGCAGAGAGTAAGAGACTGCTTAATGCTAACCATCCTCAGACAGGCCTCAAAAGGAAAATAAAATTCCACAATGTTAAGAGTTTTTCAGTCACCAAAGGATCATCGGTGAATCCCAAGCTATAAACACCTGTGAAATTTCACCCAAAATATTGTGAGACACCACTTATTGCAAAAATGAGCTGATGTTCGCCCGATACTGTCAAGGAAGACCCACGCCTACATTTAACAAAGGCGCGTAAAAACGGCAGGAACTGCTCTCCCTGCTCGGAAGCTGTCTTCCCACACGAGCACAGAGCTGCAGCAATCCCACTTCTGTTGCTGCTTTCCTCGCTGTTTTCAGACAGAACAGGAGACCTGCTGCCTACACGCCACTTCTCAGCATCAACACCCATTTCTTATGCAATTTTAAGTTCTGCTGGCAGGTTACAGACATTTTTTCCAACCACAAACAAAAACTTCTTTTGATACTCTAAGTGAATGTTCAAGGAAATGTTCCCAATAAAAGGAAGAAAAGAAAAGACTATTTTAAACAATAACGTGGAAGTGTATCAACAGTCTTAAACCCCGAGCGGTAACTCAGTGAAAGCGTCAGTTCCAGACAGAAGACATGCCAGTCTTGGTAGTCACCTCGTCGAAAAATCACCTATCTTCAAGTCTCAACCAAGAACCAGGAAACGACAAACACTCAAAGAACACAGGGATCTGGCCAGGTGGCCTGGTGGTTAAGGCAGCCGGAACCCACATGGCTTGACTGCGTGGTTCAAGTGTCAGATCTGATGGGTGGAGAAACAAGGGCGGCAAGTGTACACGCAGGTGTGTGGGTATGTGTGCCCCAAACCCTGAAGGCAGGGAGAGAGGGAGGAGAGGGGAATGTGGCACCACTATTCCCATAGGGGTGCTTTCTCTCTCTCTCCCTCCCTCCCTGCCCCCCCCACCCGTCTCTCTCTGGCGAGCACGCCCTCTAGCAAAAAATAACCGAAAAACACGGAATGCTAAGGCAGGCAGAAGCACATTTCTTGGGTTTCATGCATCTCCACGACAGTTTCCTCTTTAATGCTTACAGGTACGTTGCAATTCAGTGTTGATAATGAAAGGTACTTGGCTTCGAGGGTTCCAGAAAATGGGCTTCGACTGGGAAGTTTTAGTTTGAAAAAACTTAAATGCTAGCACACACTTTACCTCATTAAAAAAAGGCTTCTTTGATGTTAAAAAGCCATTTGTAAGGCTGATGATGTCGACGATGAACGACGATAGCTAGGACTTACGCAGCGCCAGCCGGGCAGCGCCAGCCGGGCAGCGCCGGGCACGGGCGCAGGTGCTTCCCGTACATTCGTTGGCTTACTCTGGAAACCAGCCCCTGCGGGAGGTGCAGTCCTATTCCCTGTCTCACTGAGCTGAAACGGCATGGAGAGGTGAGGGGATCTCACCAGGGTCACAGGTTGATGGGGTGAGGCCGACAGCCAGGCTCCCGGGCTTCCACATCTGTGCTCTCACCCTCCCTACGTGCCGTCTGTCAGAACATCTGGGGGAAGGCAGCTGTTCTGGTAACGCTGACGCCGTATCGGCCTATAAGGGAGCGGAGCGAGGGGCTCCTCGGGGCTTTCACACACACACACAGACGAAGGAGACAGCCACCAGGGCCCTTCGAGCCGCCTGGAAATAGGTAAACTGGTGGCTGGAGGCCTGGAGGAGGGCAAGGTTCAGGACGAGCATGACTCACATGCGTCTCCCAGCAAAACAAAACCCACCAGACGTTTATCTCCTGAAAACAAAGCCGCTGAGTCTGGCACCAGCCTGCAAAGCAAGAAAGTCATGTGGACTCACACCCCCGTGTGCCGCTGGAAAAGCAAAGGGGGAGAGGGGCGCGTGGCAAGTGACGACTTCCACACCTGACCTTGTCTGACACGCACGAGTCCATTTATAGCCTCCCAGAAAAAGCTCCAAACACCTGAAAATAGCAAGTGTCGCAATGCAGGCGGAGAGAAGAGCTAAAAACACCTCGTGAGTCAGAGGATGGACCATGCTACAGTAAGAAACGGCTATATTTAGACTGAAAACACTGGGATGGCTTTTGTCACCGTGACTGCACGGAGGAGGAGTCTCCCCTCCTCCCCGTGGACTGAACGAGGTCAGCCCTTGTCCTGTGAGGCCTCCCAGGGAGCGTCCACTGGTTCGGAGACCCAGCTTCCACTGAAAGTCTGTCCCTGCAATCTCCAGCTTCTAATGCAACGCTGCAGGTAGACTGCAGGTGGTCTGAGCAGTTTAATGCAGATCCTGCTG
>NW_006159611.1:1202715-1217250 GCF_000334495.1 Tupaia belangeri chinensis | reverse complement strand
CCTGCTGAAGAGGACATGATGTCATTTCACGCCTGGGACCAAATTCGGGTTCTGTCCTTGAGTAAAGAGAAACCAAGTCATCTCTCAGAAACTGAGCACAATCCATTGATGATAATCTCCCGGAAATGACCTAACAGAAGAGAGGAGGAAAGACGCGAACCCAACAGAGAAACGTCACGAGAGGCACCAGCAGGTGGCGCGGCAGGAACACAACACCCTGGGAGACTGGCCCACATGGGGACATGCTCAGTTCGAGGCCAGGGGCGTCACTGAGCATGCCAGGGACTCAGGTGTCCACGACCCAGTCTGGCTGAAGCCGGGGGTGACTTGTGGCATGGGGACTCTTGGCGGTACCTGTCTCTCTGTCTCTCTTGCTCGTAGAACAGAGAGAAAGAAACTTAAAGGAAATTTTTAGAAAAGAAGTAAGTGTCACAAGAGTACGGCTTGGAGCACTAGGGCTTGCCCATAGTTGGAACTTGGCGCTATCTTATTAAGTCAAAACTAATCATCGAGTTGGATTAGCATCAGTACCTGGGACCATCCAAGTCTCCCTAATTACCCTCACAAAGTCAGCACCACCTCTTCAGTCAGAAGAAAAGGAAACATGCATTACATTCATAGGGACAAAAATGCAGATGACAGCTGACTTCCCGTTATGAACGAGAGAGCATGACATGACATACCTGACATAGAAAAAAACCTGTCCATGTAGAATCCTCAGGTCACAGAAAATACCCTTCGAAATTGAAAGTGACACAATGACTTTTTCAGACCAACAGAAGCAAAGGGAACTGACATTCTTCTTTAAAAATAATTTTGTTCTTTTATTTATTTATTCCTTCTACAAGAAAGAGACATGAGGGGAGGCACCACCGGCGGGGTCTTCTCGCTGTTGTCCCCAGCTTCGGTGGCCAGGATCACAGGCACACACACATGCTGGCTTGTGCAGGGACACATTGGACATGAACCCAGGAACTTCCCACTGGTCACAGCATCGCAACGCGCTGTCAGTGCTACAACACTGCAGCTTGCCAGAGCGCTTATTCTCATTTAAAACATCTTTTTAAATTCTATTCGTCTGTTGAATGAAAAAACTATATATACATATATTTCATGGTTTGTAATATACATAGAAGTAAAATGCAGAAAGATAATTAGATCAAGGAGGAGAAGGAACATATAACAGTATATGACTATAAAATTCCAAAACTAAGGACCAGCAGATGACATAGTGGTTATTTTGCTGGACTCCCACATGGCCAAATCTGGTTCAGGTCCTGGATCCTGCAGCTTGAAACTCACACCAGGCGCATGTGCGTGCATGCCCAAAATCCCAAGAGGAGAAAGGATTGCTGCATGGCCATCCCCCCAGGGGAGTGATTTCTCACTTCCTGTTATTATGTCTCACTGGACAATGCATGTGCCCGATAGCAAAAAATCTTCCTCTCTAACAAACAAAAAAAGGAGAAGAAGAGATTCCAAAATTACACGTGAAGTTGTATAGTGTAACCCTGAAGTAAATTATACTAAGTTAACTATAAATGCTGTGACCTGTGGAAGTACTAGTAAGAACATGAGACCAAAGGAAAGAGATAAAATAGAATAAAAATTCACATTTAATGAGGAAAAAAACGAGGAGAAGCGAGGGGAAAAGCGAAGAACATGTAGGTGGTTAAGGGCACTAGACTCCCATACGGCCGCGGTTTGAGCCCCAGACCCAGCGACTTGCTTTCTGCTTTTCTCTCACTCACTTTCACTCTGTCCCTCTCTGGTCAAATTAAAATAATAAAATAAATAAAGTTCAACAAAAATAATTCTTTAAACAAAATAATAATACATGGGAAAATATGAGACCACAGAGGGAATTAGGAAACCTTTTCAAGGAATGTGCCTCCTTCACAGTTACTACAGGTTAAATGACAGAAAAATGGCATTAGTCTGTTTGCCTCTCAAAAATTCCTAATAAAATATAGAAGGCTGCAGCCAATTGTGTCATTCCATTCGTAGATATTCCCCCGAGAAAAATGAAACCATAGGTTCACGGTAAGATTTACAAATGAATGTTCGAAATAGCCGCCTTTCTCATCAGAAAACAGAATCAAGCCAGGTATCCATCGACAAGTGAATGCATAAACAAATTTTGGTATTGCCCTGTCAAGGAGTACTACTCAGCAATACAAAGAAATAAATTATCATGTAGGCAGCGATGTACTGAGAAGATCGGGAAGAAGTGGTAGAGAGGGGACATACAGAACAGTTTTGTTTACTGGGTGGTCAGAAAAGTCATGGTGCATTATTGCATAGAAAAGCGTTTAGAAAGACACGCATGGCTTTTCTGACAGGTCGGTATATAAAACTCTAGACTGTGACAGCGCAAGCAGATAGCTTCAGTAGATGGGGATAAAGACAGGAATGTACTATAAAAAGACCGTGACGAAGTTGGGGTTGATGCCAACGTCCATCATGGTCCTTGTGATGGTGGAGCCATGAGTGTACACGTAAGCCGGACTCTCCAAGCAGTACTCTGGAAAAACTACCGAGATGTCACAGAGACCTAAGAGCCAGTTAGGAGGAGCCCTCCTCTAGCCGATACCCAATGGTTAATTCAACAAAAATGTTTTGCAAAAGAAAATCCAAATGTACACAATGCTTCTTGGTTAAAAATTGGAACGGAAAGATGCCCAAATACTTGACAGTTACCTTTGGATAATACTAGAGAACCCAATCATTTTCTAAACACCATAAAGGAAGTGGTAAAAAGCAGACATTCATCCTGCCTTTTCTACAGGAATTCGCCAGCAGAGTAGCCAAATAATTGGAAGGGGGAAAATTTTAAAAAGAAAACCTTTTCAGAAGAATTCCAACTAAAAATAAAAAGCAATAGAATTGAAGTGCAACTGGTCAGCTGCTCAGCATCCCTAGTGCAGCAGCTGAGCACCATGCAGATGAAGCTGGATTCCACATGGCCAGCCATGATTCAGATCCCCATCTGGGGGCCCGTGACACATGCTGGTACGTGCACACCTACCCAGGATCCTACTGGGCTGGAGAGCTGGAGGAAGAGGGAACTGCAGAGTGCCCACGCCCCACCGGGAAGTGTTCGCACGTGAGTCAGCTCCATCTCTGAATGTCTGGCACTGGATAAGCTTTTCAAAAACTAGAGCAGTTCCTCGGGGTCTCCTTTCTTCTTTCCTAGGTTTACTCTTTCCTCATAGATCAGTCCTCTATTAGGCTGATTTCATTCAACTGGATAGGTATCTACGGAGTGTTCACTAGAGTGGAACACTCTCAGAAGAACAAGTAAAACAGAATGAGAGAGGGAAAGATGCACCTCAGAGGCCAGGAAGACAGGGCTTCATCTGCACCTCCTCCAGATCCAAAAATCATTCCTTGTAAGCTGAGCTATTACTATATTAAATTCTCTGCTCACAACTGGGGAACAAAGACCCATGCCTAGTTGGTATGTGGGATTTCTGAATTTGGTTTCAGAAAAAGGCACCCCAAAAAAAGTTAAAAATCAAAGTTAAGAGGTAAAACAAAATCCTCTATCCTATTATTTTTCACTGAAATGGGGATGGCTCCCAGATGCCGACGAAGACCGTGAAGGACAGACACACTGCGCTGAGGAAGCGGTCACACCGCCTGTGAGACATGGCTGGGACCGTGAGCTCCAGCTGAATCTCCTTAATTAGGAAACACTGACCTTAGAAGTCTGCTACAGTAAGTTGTTTTGGAAAGAGTCCTCGGGCAAAAAGATCTCAGATTGTGTTGTGCTCTCCGCTGTAAACAAGTTTTTGCCTTCCCTCTGAGAAACACTGCGGTTTCTGCAAGAGACATTAATGGAGCCAAAATGCACGTACGCTCTTTCTCTTCAAGAAAAGAAGAGCTTGGGGATTCTTCAAGTATTATAGGGGGAAAAATGAACATTATCCAGAGAATGATCACTTTTAGCACAAGAAGAGAATATAAAATGTCCTCTGCAGTAGAAAATTCAAAACAGTACTTGTGAGCTCCGTGAAAAATGTTTAACAGAAAACACGGTAGTAAAAGTGTCTTCCCTACAGGAGCACGGAGTACCCTAAGCACGGCACCCGTGGGCATGGCGGGTAAGCCGCTGGACTCCCACATGCCCGACCATGGTCCGTGTTCCAGCCCTGATGGCTGGAAAACCACGCCAGGCGCATGGGCGTGCCTGCCCCAATCCTAGAAGGAGAGTGGAGAGGGGGTTGTGGCATGGCCGCTCCCTCTTGGAAGTCATTCCTCACTTTTCCTCTTCCTGTCTCTCTCAGACAGGCTCGTGTGCCTTACGGAAAAAATCTTAAGATAGCAAGGCTACACTGGTGCTTCCGATTCCCATGTCACGATAACGAGAGCACATCCGTTATCTCCCCTGAAACCGAGACCCAGATTTCCAGCTCACTGATGATCACCCCCCACGGGCATTTCAAACATCGGTCCCAAATCTAACACACGCATCTCTGTCCTGCCACCAAGGCCCTCTGAGCTCTGAGCTCTGCATAAGAACAGCGCCTCGAGGTTCCAGCCAGGAGCAGTGGGCGCCATCTGTCCCTGTTCCCATCACCCCCACATGTACCTCCAATCATGCAGCCTAAAAGTAGCCTTCTCTTCTCTAAAGGGCCAGATACCAAATATTCTTTCAGGCCAAAAAACAATATCGAAGTTATCACAGACATACCTATATAATAAGAGAGAAAACAAATTTCCATAAGCTTTTCATTGAGAAAACTCAAACTATGGTAATAAGAATAAATATTATTTCTGTGATACAAGCCTATCTATTAAGGAGAAGACGAAATTTTTTCTTGTGGGGGAAGAATAGTTCACTTACGAGGGTTTGAAGATAGTGTCTCCTATCAGCAACACGAGACTGCAAAGGCTGTGTGTCAATACTGACGTGTAAAGAGACTACTTACTTCATTTTTTCTAAATGCGTTTTCCCACAGACTAGTAATGGCAAAGACTGATAGCAAGCCACACCACGAGGTTTTAATTAAGCCAATTCATCACTTAGAACTAATTTATGGACCAGCAGTTGGCGTAATGGCTATGTTGTTGGACTCCCATGTAGTTGACCGCAGTTCAAGTCCAGGACCTGGTAGCTTAAACCCGGACGCATGTGTGTGCGTGCCCAAGATCCCATGAGGAGAATGGAGGAAAAGGGATTTGGGGGAGCAACTTCTCACTTTCTGTCTCTCTGTCTCTCTCTTCGTCTCTGGCAAGCGAATGTGACCTATAGCAAAAATCTCTCATTTAAAAAAAAAAAAAGTGTCCAAGAATGATCTGCCCCTTGCAGACTCTCCACAATGCTGACAGACAGCTGTTCGTAACAGGTGCTAATGAGCTTTCCTGTTTCTGTGGTATCCCTTGTAAGGTTTCCTTTTTCACCTCTGATTTTGTTTTTTGCGGTTTTCTTTTCTTTGTCTAACTAATGGTTCGTTGACTTTCTCTCTTCAAAAACCAACCTTTTGTTACATTGACCTTTTGTATTCCTTCTGGGGTCTCAATTTCATTTATTTCTGCTATGAGCATTACTATTTCTTCTAATGGTTTTAGGTTTGGTTTCTTCTTGCCTTTTTAGCTCCTTGAGGGGCACGAGGTTGTTTATTTGATATCTTTCTACTTCCTCGACGCCGCGTTTACTGCTGGTGGTAGAGACTTCCCTCTCACTACTACTTCTTCTGTAGCGCACTGGTTCCATATATTGTATCCTTTGCTTGTTTATCTCAAAAAAAGTCATTTCCTTCTTAATTACTTTATTGACCTAGTAGTCCTTCGGGAGCATGAGGTTTAATTTCCATGTATTTGTACAATATTCCAAGTTCCTCTCGTTATCGATTACTAATTTTATTCCATTACAGTCAGAAAGGTAGTTGATATCATTTTCATCTTTTTTAACTTTCTCGAAAGCTGTCATTGACCATTGTATGGTCTACCCTGGAGAACGGTCCATATGCTGATGGGAAGAGGCCGCTCTGCAGCCATAGCATGAAACCTTCCACCAGGGCATACACGAGGACCATGTGGCTAGACCACAGCTGAAACGGGGTGTTTCTGTGTTCACGATCTGTCCAGCGCAGAGAGTGGGCGGTGAAGTCCCCGAGGGTCACTGAGCTGGAGTCTGTCCCCCCAGAGCTGACAGTAACTGCGTGACACATGTGGGCGTTCTGGCGCTGGGCACAGCGTGTTTGCAGCCCTACGCTCTCTCATTGAGCTGACTGCTGCATCGTGACCTAAGGAGCTTTTTCACGTCTTGGTGCAGCTTTGACTTGAAGTCTCTCCTATAGCAACTCCTGCCCCTTTTGGTTTCCATTTGCATAGAATATCTTTCCTGGCCCTTCACTTTCAGTCCGTGTGTATCTTCATTGATGAAGTAAATTTTTTATACACAGAATACTGTTGGGTCTTGTGTTTGGTTTTTTTGTTTGGTTGGTTTTTTGTTTTTTTAGAGGCTTTTGCTATAGGGCACGTGTGCTCTCCAGAAAGACAGAAAAGAGTCAGAGAGATAGAAAGTGAGAAATCACCTCCCAGGGGGGATGGCCACACCGCAATCCCTTCTCCATTCTCCTTTCGGGATCTTGGGTTCGCACATCCTGCATGACACACAAAACATGCCTGGCGTGAGTTTAAGCCATCAGGTCCAGGACTTGAACCACAGTCGACTACATGGGAGTCCAGCGACATAACCATTACGCCAACTGCTGGTCCCTTAAGCGTTTCTTAAAAGCCAGTCTAGTGGAGATAAATCCCTTCAGTATCTGCTGCTCTGGTGAAGACTTCATTTCTCTTTCATTCCTAAAGAACAGTTTTGCTGGGCATGGTATTCTTGGCTGTCAATGCTTTTATTTCTGGAGGGGGACTCAAGGTATTTTTAAATCAACTCTCGTAAGTCCCACTTTGTGGTACCCCTTTGCAGCCATCCAGTTGGAAAGAACAGCTACTTTTTAGAAAAATGCAGGTATCATATAGACTGCAGTGATTTTTTATTTGCCTAATCAAATATGTGAAAAGGTTTTCTTTCTTTTCGAAAGTACAGGGTGAGCACAGGAGTATGCTTTCAGTTCCTAACACAGTAACATGGAGAAAACTCATCTGTTAGAGAAAAATAACACTCCTGTTATTTAATAGCTAACAGCAAATACTGCAAATGCCAAGAAAACTTTTAATTGCCAGAAAGCATTTGTGATTGCCAAAGAGAGACACAGAGACTGAGAAAAAGTGAGACAGCACCCCTCAACGGGACATGGTAATGCTATAATCTCTCCTCTTCCCCTTTCCATCCTGTCAGGGTTTGGCATCGTACACACACACACACACACACACACCTGGCATGTTCTTCAAGCCACTAGGGACAGGATTTGCATTGTGGTCAGCCCTGTGAGATCCAACTCCTGGAAGCACGTGGCTATAGAGCTTGCCCTAAGAACACATCTTTACAGAAAATATTTTATCAAGTGTGTTGCATAATAGTCACTTTAAAATCGTTAACACATTTAAGAAGGACATCACAAGAGCCAGTGGGTGGCATGGTAGATGGGGCGCTGGACTCCCACATGGCTGACCGCAGCTGGAGTCCCGAACCGAGAGCGTTTCTTTCTCACTTCCTCCCCTCTCTCTCTCTCTCTCTCTCTCTCTGGTGAGCATGCATGCTCTATAGCAAATTAAAAGTAATACTACTAATAATAATAATAAATAAAAATTAAATAATTCTTTGGGGGAAAATATAAGGACATCACAAATCTGGTTAAGGTAATTTATTATTTCCATTATTCAAGGGAGAAAAAAGAAGATTGAAAGTTTTTAACACAGCAATTATCGAGTATTTACCAACACCCCCGTATAAATCAGGAGGGGTTACTACATTTCCAACATGAATATTATACAAAATAGTATCTAGGCAACAGTTTCTTTAAAAGAGAAACTGGCTACATGGGTACATATACTCTTAAAACATTCCATTGTTTCTGTTTTTTGGGGTTTTTTCAATTTGGTCGAGGGTGTGCGTGCTTACTAGAGAAATACAGAGAGAGAGGGAAGATAAGTGAGAAAACAGTCTTCGTGAGAGTGGTCCCACTGCATCCCCTTCCCCTCCATCTCCCCTTTCGGGATTGTGGGCACCCACCACGCTATTCATGCCACCGGGGTTCAAGACTCAACGCACACAGCTTCCATGTGGGACCCGGCAGCCTGAACCACTGTGTCATCAGCGGGTCCCCACTGTTTCAAATTTTAACATAAACCAACACCGAACTCTAGTTAGTAGTGTCACATTGAAACATTTAGAGGAACATGCTCTGATTAATACAATTTAACTGGATTTTTTTTTTAATAGAAGATGTACTGATGGGTAGATGAAAGAGGGTCAGCCCATGGCCTGATGGTTAAGGTAGCTGGATCCCACGTGGCTGACCACACAGTTCTATTCCCAGACCAAGCAGCTTGGAAAAATACAGCAGGCATGTGTGCATGTGTCCCCAGAATCCCCAAAGGAGGGAGAGGTGGAGGAGAAGCTACTGCACGTGACCATCCGCCATGGGGGGCTAGTGCCTTCTCCTGCCCTTTCCTGCAAGCACACACACCTTCTAGCAAATTAAAAAAAAGAAAGAAAGAAAGAAAGAAAAAAAGAAAAAGAAATGGACCGATGAATACATGATACAAATCCTAAGCTAGGCATGTATTTACAAGTATGTTCTACCAGTCTGCAACAAGGTTTTGAGTCTCTTAATAGTACCATTCACAGAGGAAAAATTAATTCGGGGCGCAAGTGCCTTTTATCCTTCTATACACTGTGGTTTGGGCTTAATATCTAAGAACTCTCTGCCCAATCACAGGTCATAAAAACATTTTATTCTATTAAATTCATAGATTTGCAGTTTATATTTTGATCTTTGATCCCATTGGGGCTAATGTTTATATATCTATATCTATCTATCTATCTATCTATCTATCTATCTATCTATCTATTAAAATAGGGTCAAAATTTTTGGTTTGTTTTGTTTCCCTTCATCATTGCATTAAAACAATGCTTTCTGCCTTGAGTGGACTTTGCACCTTCGTCAATGGACAATCAGGGTCAGAGGTGGCACAGTGGTAAAATGAGATGCTTCAAGGCAACCGCACATGGGAAGGTTGCCGGATCACATCTGGAGCCGTCCCCGAACACTCTGGGCACATGCTTGCCTGTGGCCCAGGGCCGGCTAAAACCTGGGGGCGGATCACAGTATGGAGTACCTCAGGAGAACACACTCTCTGCTCCAATGAAGAAATAAATAAACTTGAAAAAATAAAAACTAAATAAAATGGAAAAGCTGACAATCTTGGTGTAAGAGTGTTTCTAGGCTTGTTATTTTGTTTCCAGTAACTTAAGCATCTATCCCTTTACCACCGCCACAGCTTGCCTGTGCAACTTTGTAGCAACTCTTACAACTGTGGAACAGGCTAAGGCAGCTGCATGGCCAACTGCAGGGTGAGTTCCAGACCCAGCAGCTGGGACAGCGCACCAGGCACATGTGTGTGCAGGCCCCAAATGCTGAAAGGACAAATGGAGAAGGATCAAAGCATGACCACACCCAATGGGAGGTGCTTTCTCCCTCTCCGACCCCCCCACACCGTCCCTCTCTGGTGAGCCCACACACCCTGTAGCAAAATTTTGAAATATATACCTGGAGGGAATTATAGCTCTAACTTTATTCTTTTCCAAAATTGCTTTAGATACCACTACGTCCTTTGCCTGTTGTTTAAAATTTAGAATCAGCTTGCCCATCTCTGTAAGAAAAATCTCACTGCCTACAATTACTTCAAATCCATACATCAGTCTTGAGAAAAGAGGCACCTTCACCACACTGGGTGCTCCAGTTCTGGAACACCGCACGGGCGGTTCATGTTGGCCTTCTCTGATTTCTCCTGTCCTGCAGGCTTCAGCAAACATACCCTACACATGATGCTCTCCAGCCATACCTATCTAGTCCCGTAAGGCTACCACGGGAAAACAAACATTTAAATTGTCCGTTACCAGCTGTACATGGCTCATCTGTAAAAATGCAGTGGACTTGTGGGGATTGACACTGTACCCTTGCTAAACTCCTGAACTCTGAGAGTTTTACTGTGGACACCAAGGGATTTTCTATGTAGACAGTTACGTCACCTGTGAACAGGGACGATTGGATGTCTGTGTATTCTCACGTAAGCGGGCTCTGGCTCAGCTAACACTGACGGTGTCGCAAATGCGGACTTGGGAGTGGCCTGGTGATCTGAGACACCGTGCCTGCTGCAGACCTGCCTCTCCAGGGCCGGCTGGTTGCTTGCTTTCTCCTTTTCTTTTCTCTTCTTTTCATTTTTTCCAACTCGGCTTTACCGGTAACAGCTTTACTGGTTCGGTCTCCTCCCACTGCCCTGGGGACCTGCACTGGCACCCACCCGACAGGCCCGTAGGCAAGGGTATCTCTGTGATGGGCAGCCTCCACATCTGGGTGGCCCGTGCTTGACGTGAGAAAATACAGACATGGCAAACGCATCACTCGCTTCCTGTTTACCTTTGTTTTTAACAAATAAACCCAACTTACTGTGGCCTAGTTAGCATCACAGCAACTAGCAAAACCCCGAGTAAAAAACTAAGTCTGTACAACCAAAGGAAGCGTGAGTAAGAGCACATTAGCAAATCAGCCAGTGATGGCATTCCCTCAGAAACAAGCTATAAGACGGTTAGCAGGAGGCTCTGACCAAGTGAATAAATCCTTTCCCAGCCAGTGTTTCAAGAAAGTTGAATAACCCGAGTGACTACTTTCCGATCTCCCAAGGAGGGTCCACAGATGCTGCCATCCCAGGTGCCAGGAGAGAAGTTAACTCACTACATAAACAGCCAGTGTCAGAACAGTCGCTGAGGGGTAAATGCAGGCTCAATTCTCTCAGAGAACTCACCTGAGAAAGGCTGGATGGATGATTGAGACTCGGGAAATGGCAATGAGACTTCTGAATGACTGCACGCCACCAGCACTTGGAAACGGAGCCATGAGAACTTTTTCTTTTTTTAAATTTGCTACAGGTAACATGGGCTCCCTGGACAGAGCCAGAGAGAGTGAGAGAAGAGGGCAAAGTGAAAAAGCCCATTCCCAGGGGGGAGAGGGTGACCATGACACAATCCCTTCTCCTCCGTTCTCCTCTTGGGATTTTGGGCACACACGTACACGCATCCTGTGTGTTTTTCAAGTGTCAGGGTTGGGACTCCAACTGCAGAGTCTGCCGTGTGAGATCCAGCAGCCTTAACCACCACACCACCTGACTGGCCCTGAAAACTTTTTTCCTTTTTCCTTTTTATTAGCCTGAGGGCACGGGCACTCATCAGAGCGAGACCGGGAGACAGAGAGCATCCCCTACTTCTCCCTTTCTCCCTCCCGCCCGGATTCTGAGTACACACGCACACATGCCCAGCATGCTTCTCAAGCCGCCAGGCCCAGGAAGCAAGCAGACTGCCGTGTGGGACCCAGCTGCCTAGCTGCCATGCTACCAGTGGGCCCTAACCCTGAAAACGGTTTCGAGGAGCACTTCCACACACTCATCAGCACGTAACATGCGCACAAACACGCACACCCATCGGAATCGAAACCAGCCACTGTGAAAGGCACGCAGGAAGTGGAGCAGAGGGGAGCACGAGGAAAGAGGAGCGCTCTGAGAGGTCAACAGCCCCTCCCCACGCCAGGCGGTCCACTTAAAGAAAGATAGCCTCACCCTTTCTCTGGCCACAGCAATGCCTTTCTCTAGCGTTCTGATCTAAGTATATTTCACTGCAAGCTAAGTCATCTATCATCTTTATGACGGTAGCTCTTGCAGATCACAAAACCTTCTATCCTCTGCCAACCCCTAAATCCACAGGCCAAGGTGTGTGTCACCTGCTGGAGTGACCCCCTTCCGTCACGAACGTCATGCTCCTGAAAGTCACTGCGATACGCAGGCCACCAGACTTCAGGCTGCTGGGCCTTCTGGGCTGAGTCATCATCCATAAAAGGAGGTTTTAAAGCTCTGAAACCCTTTCCGGCTCTTCCACTCTATGAACACAGAGTCTGCCAAGGATTTTAGTTGTTCAAGAACAGATCTATACTAAGAAGGTGTGTGGGCAGTTGGCATGTGCCCAGGGAGCTACAAATAACAAAGGGACTTAGGAATATTTTGCAAAGTTTATCCCTAATTAAAAGGGGTTTCTTCCCACCCCCTACCAAAAAAAAAAAAAAAAAAAGCCTTAACCCGGGAGCAGGCACTTACTCCCTTGGCTGAGGTTTTAAAGCTCTGAAACCCTTTCCGGCTCTTCCACTCTATGAACACAGAGTCTGCCAAGGATTTTAGTTGTTCAAGAACAGATCTATACTAAGAAGGTGTGTGGGCAGTTGGCATGTGCCCAGGGAGCTACAAATAACAAAGGGACTTAGGAATATTTTGCAAAGTTTATCCCTAATTAAAAGGGGTTTCTTCCCACCCCCCCAAAAAAAAAAAAAAAAAAAAGCCTTAGACCGTGAGCAGGCACTTACTCACTTGGCTAGCCATCCGTCACTTGGCGGGGAAGGGCTATGCAGGATGGACCCGATAGCACACCCTTGTTGACACCTAGTCTTTATTTCTATTGCTTTTCTCATTCTCTGTATGTAATTACAAATTAAAGGAGAAAAATGAGAAAAGTAAACCCAAGAATAGGAATAAAATGCTAAAAAGAAGCCGCGTGGGCAGAAAGAGCAACCGTCGCCTGTTTTTGGAAATGGAGTTAGAGTTGTTGGTTTCTTGGAGGGAAGCACATAACCAACATTTAAAGGAGGAGCATGAGCTGCCTGAATCCCACGGTGGGGACCACGCCCAGCGGCGGCTCTGAGTTCTCTGTGGCTCCCACTCAGAGAGCAGGTGCCGCTCGCGACGGGAAGACACGCTGTGCCAACTCCACCCGTGCCCTTCCCAGCCTTCAGACATCATTCACGTGCCGTTCTAGACGTTCCCGTTACTGGGGCTGATTTCCAGGCACCTAACCCTAAGTCCCACACATATTAAAAACGATTACGTTCCGGGAGGAATCATGCAACAAAATTCCGTAACAGTCAGCTACCGGAGACAGGGAGACTCGGAGAGGAGCCACACACCGTTGGGTCTCGTCTCTCACTGCACCTAGCGCAGCCTCTGACGCAAATCGGTGTTCTGCAAATGGTCGTCGAATTAAACGAGTGAACGGATAAAGAGCCAATGAATATGTAAATGTACCAATAAATAAAACAGACCACCACTCCTGACTGGCCTATCCTTCAGTCACAGCGACTACGGGTCCTAAATAAGTGACCCATCTGTGCACGCCTCGTTCTCGTAAATTGCAGTTCTATGACGAGAAAAGGAACAGACGTGGGGAAAGGGGAAGGGAACAGGGGAGAAGACACCCTAAAAATCTTTTTAAACAGCTTACGTTTTCCTCAAGGGCAGTAACAGAACACATCGAGGTATTTGACAAGATAGAAAGATCATCTTAAATCCATAGTATCTCGCAATTAATTTTGATCTTAAGATTAACTTAAAATGAATCACAGAAACACTTGCCACAAATTGCAACGTTATGTGTATTATCTAAAAACTGAAACCGGAATATTTTTTCAAATGGCCTTGTCTTAAGCTCAGTTTTCGTAGTGAATTTCCAGAAAAACAGGCATTCCTTAGAGACTATCTCATCAGATAAAGTAAATGAGGTCTTCACTCCATGCTTGACTGCCTTTTTAAAAAGCCAAACAAAACATTCTGCTTTGTCAGGGTTAGGGGGGAAAAAAATAAAACAACTGGTGCTACCATGCTGAGATATGGTGAAAATATAAGCAACGTGGTTGCAAAAATAAATAAGGGATGTATATTATTCTTGGGTTGGAAAAAACTGGCAGGCGCTCACCCACAATCCCATGTGCACCCAAGTAAATGTAATTAAAGTTAGGCTACACAAGTTTCCGTGCTTTTTTTTCCTCCTGATGGGGCTAGAAAACAAGTTTTCTAGAAGCAGCAAGAGGCCCTTAGGAGACACCCAGCTGCGGAGACCTACAGTGCCCTTTCCCGAGCGCCTCATTTCCGCATACCCGCAGCCGAATCGAGGTTTAGGAAAGAAGACCGTAAATGTGGAGTTCAGCAGTCCCTTCTCTAACATCACGACAGGAAATGCAAATCCCATCCCTCCGGAGAAACTGCGATGTCACGGGCTCCTGGCATCCCCAGACCTCCCCACCTGACACGGGCTTCCTGAGCCCACGTCCCGCCTCTCTGGAAACACCTGCTGCTTACGGCATCTCCCGCAGACGAGCCAGCTGAAGACCCAGCTCTGGACAGCTCCCTTTCCACGGGCTGGACAACTGCAGCATCGATCTGAGGACAGAAAACAGGGCCGGGGAAGAACTGGGCGACGAGGGAGTTCGGGAACTGCTCTACCGCTTACTGGCTCTGTGGCCCGAGGTTCGCCTTCCCACGGCCGCCACAGTAACACACCTAGCAGCACACCTCGCGGCCACCCGCGCCACG
>NW_006159611.1:1199314-1201978 GCF_000334495.1 Tupaia belangeri chinensis | reverse complement strand
CCCCCTGCCCGCCACAGTAACACACCTAGCAGCACACCTCGCGGCCACCTGCGCCAGGCCCTGCAGTAACACCATCGGCCACCGGCGCCCTCTTTATTCTCACACCCATGGCTACCACCCCACTTCACAGGTGAAGAAACTGAGCCCTCCAGAGGGACAGAGTAACTCACACGACGTCACCCCCCGGTTCAGAAACCACCAGGTCCAGATCGGAACCCAAGCCATCTCGAGCTACCTTTCCCACCTACCTCCTACCGCTCCTGTTCAGAACACACACACCCACCCGCTGCCACCCTCTGCACAAGACAGGCCCCTGGCAACTCCATGCCACTGTTCAGGGAGCATTTTTCCGGCTCTGCTGACACATGGACTTTAAGACATAGCTTAAACACTGCTTTCCACGGAGCCCCTCCAGAACTCACTCAAATGACCCATCACAGTCATAAGGTGACTTGGTCCACTTCCGCATTACATTTCGAATGTCGTGTTATAATTTAACAGTTGTATACTTCACACCCTGTTCTGTGTGCTCTCAGGGCAGACACCGAGTGCTCAGGGTTCTGTCCTCAGCACTTAGTAAATGTTCAATCTATGGAATAATGAATACCCACATGCAGGGCTCTTCAGTTTTCCTTCTTAATATTTTTAAGAAGTATTTATTTTATTTATCATTTTTAAAAATTATTTTTTTTAATTTGCTATGGGGTATGCACACTCACCAGAGAGAGACAGAGAGAGAGAGAGTGAGAAAGCAAGGCACCAGGTCGGGATCAGAACTGAGGCCTGCCATGCGCAAGTCCAGAGCCCTAACCACGGCGCCACCTGCTGGCCCCACGCAGAGCTCTTCAGTTTTCTTAAAGAGCAGACATAACAGGCTTTTACATACGGGATAAGTGAGCTGTGATTTTAAAATTCCAGGTGCAATAACCTTCCTGAACTCTCAAAGCATCCCTAAGTTATCCTATTAAGGTCTATCTACCCCACAGGGTCAAAAATCTAACCTGAGGAGAGCGTTAACCCCTGTACTCAGTGAACTTTAAACTAAGATTACTTTGATGGTGTCCTAAACTCTGAGTATCTTCAAAACACATTTTATTTAAAGTTATTATCCCCTCTTCAAATTAAATAGTTTTGTGTGTCAGAGAAGTAATAATCAAGATGCACTTTTTAGTTAAGGCAAGAGAATCCTATAAAATGCTACAATTTTAAATGATTTTTAAAAACCAGTCATTTCTGTGTTAGTGACTAAGGAAGTTATAAATGCATCCCAAGTTTATATAAAATAATGATTACATAAAGGAAAGTTTACAGACTTAACGTTAAACTGTATCCGAATAATATTCGAACTTTCTGAGTCACTCTAATTAAAGGCGTTTCTAAGCCAGCCAGCCTTCGCTACTCCTGCAATGTAAGGAAAACCACTTCGTAGGTATGAGCCAATAGTGCCATCCACTGTCCTAAGGATGAGCTTTCCAAACAGTGTTATAACACGCGAAAATAAATCATTACTTGAAATTTCGTCTGTACGGTACTTATGTGAAAGTAAGATATTTTGGGATTCCAATGAAAGAAATCAAAAAAGCTGCACATTTCGGAGCCACTAGTGTTTAGATAAAAGAGTAAAAACAGAATGGGTTCAAAACTGCTGTAAACACTTCAATTTCACACATTTAATTGTTTCAGCTTCATTTCATTCATAGCCCAAATTAACATATTCTTTCTTCTCCAGAACGATCCTATATGGCAAGAAAGGAATGAGAACTATAATCTAGCCCAGCCAGAACATCTTTTCTGCATCTGAGTAACAGGGCCCACACTGAGCTCCGTGACAAATATTTCTGGAGCGAGTACGATGAGAAAGACAGTGCACTAAAAGCTACAGACAAGACCATTTTATGTTCTTAAATTTTTGCCACAGGGCACATGTGCCTGCAGGAGACATAGACAGTGAGGGAAAGTGAGAAATCACCCCCTCTCCCCCAGGGAGGACGGCCACGCTGTGATCCCTTCTCCTCCATTCTCTGGATTTTGGGCATGCATGCCCACATGCCCCACTTTTTTTCTTTTTTTTTTTTAAGAGATTTTTGCTATAGGGCACTTGGAGCAAAGAAAGACAGAGACAGAAAGCAAGAAATCACCCCTGGGGGGGATGGCCACACTGCAATCCCTTCTCTTCTGCTCTTCTCTTGGGACTTAACGCATGCATAGACATTCTGCATGTTTCTCAAGCCACCAGATCTGGGACTTGAACCACAGAGCCGGCCATGTGGGATCTAGTGCCTTAACCTCCATACCACCTGCTGGCCCCAGACATTTATTTTAAGTGTGTCAAACATTTACTAAGATGAATGAAGAACCTCCCAGGGTTAGGATAAAGCCCTAAACTTCTGATTTAATCTCAGCAACGTTCTTCCCTAAATAGCAAAGACACAAAGGGGGAAGGGGTCTTGGAGAGCATCAGTACACAGGATACAGCGGCACCGCAAGTTTAAAGAAAGTCTCATTAACGTTACTTACTGAGACTCAATGTCCCAGGCTACGTACAAGGCAGTAACGCTGCCTCTAAGTCAGAAGAGAGGTTGGCTCTAAGAGGCTGCCTAACTTGGAGGTCGGAGTCGAGCAGCTCGGAGACAGCACGTTCAGTGACTTCTAACTCAAGCACAA
>NW_006159611.1:1184796-1199283 GCF_000334495.1 Tupaia belangeri chinensis | reverse complement strand
CCACAGACCAGAGACCTCATGGCTTTCTCCAGAACACGCTGCGGTCCTACTCCAGGCTCATGACTAGTGGGCTCGGTTCTCGACCTCGGGAAGCTCGCAGAAGAACAGGAAAACAACTCTGTATTGATCTTAGGAACATGTCAAATGAACATTATGTCATCTAGAGGTTCGCTTCACAAGGCCTAGGTAGGACACCTATAAATTTCCTTTTGAAAAAATTCAATGTGAGAGCTTGATAGAAATTGTGTAAACTGATTTAAGCTGTAACTCTCAGAGCAGTCACTCTGGTAGCTAGTTTTTAATCAGAAAGGTCACTGTCCAGAGGAGATTATTATATAATTACAGCTATCTTTCATCTCTGGTCAATGCCAGAGGCTTTGCTAATAAGCGTAACAAATGACCGAAGTAAGTTTTCATTTTTTAAAGTAGTGGCTAACTACTAACCACAAGTGATTAACGAATAGTAGAAATAGGATCGCATTAGCGAAATTAGGGGCACTCGAGTTGAGTGTATCCGCTCAAATATTTTCCAAAACAAGGTACGAATCCTGCAATACAGTGGCCTAGACCAAACCGCCTACCTCTCTACAGTTCTAGACTAGAATTATTCCCATCGTCTTGAAACCAATATCTATGGAACAGGCATGGCGGCAATGCTTAACTGCCATGAAAGTTTCTGCTATAAATGTTTGTTCTTGATTTCTATTCTACTCCACAGAACATGCTTTGGCCAGCACTGTCTTAAACCCTTAAGGGTGTGATCCTGGCACGGTCCCTCCCTCACCTGCCCTCGAGACACGGGTGGAAGATTCCAGCTGCTTGAGGCTGTGTGACCTACATCCCCCGGGGATGGCCATGCCACAATCCCTTCTCCTCTTGGGATCGTGGGCGCACACACACATGTGCCCATCGCAGCTGGCTCGAGCAAACCTTTGTGCAAAGTGTGACGCCACTGCCTGAAGGGGACCGAATAAGGGCTTGGCCAGGCGGACAAGAACGGGAAGCTGGGCCGGCTTCATTAATGTAGACTGCAGACGCTGGTGAGACACGCTTTCATTGCAACCTGGCAGCTGGGTTTCAGGGGAGTAACTAACCTTCCCTGGCAAGTACCACTATCTCACAGAAATAATGGACAAAAGAAAATGACAACCAAACATCCCTAAAAATGGATTATGACAAAATTGGCTTTGGTTGGGGCAAGCAGGTAGGGTAGTGGCTAAGATACTGGACTCCCACATGGCCGACTGCGGTCCGAGTCCTGGATCCAGTAGCTTGAAACTCACACCAGGCACACGTGTGTGCAGATCCAAAATCCAGAGAAGATAACGAAGAAGGGATTACGGCTTGGCCATCGCCCCTGGAGGGGGTGAATTCTTGTTTTCTCTCTGTCTCTCTCTCTCTCCTGCAAGCTCACATGCTCTACGGCAAAAAAATAAATAAATAAATCTCTCAAAAAATAGCTTTGTTTAACTTGCAACCATCAGCATTTAATGTCCGGAAACCATTATGTTGAAATCTTGGACAGAGGTGTGATCTCCGAAAGCTGTCTCTAAGAATAGGACAATGGACAAAGGACCTGCCCTCGAGGGAGCAGACTGTCAATAGGGCGTGGTATATAACACGGGTAACTGAACAGCCTAGCATGAACTAAAAACACGAGTACCTTTGGCTCTTGACGACGACACACTCAGATAAAAGAGAAGGACTTGGGAGATCGGTATTAAATACACTAAGATGTGTAGTCCTTTCAGAAGAATGATAAGTGGTCTCTAAAGATTAAAAAAATTCATCCTGAGACCAGTGGCTATCATAAAGGTTACATCGCTAGACTCCCACACAGTCGACAGTGGTTTGAGTCCCAGACCCAGCAGCTTAAAACTCACACCGGGCATGTGTGCATGTGTGCCCAAAGTCCCAAGAGGAAAATAGAGGAGAAGGGATTGTGGTGTGGCCATCCCCTCTGAGGAGCGATTTCTTGCTTTCTGTCTCTCTGCGTCCAACAGCAAAAATCTCTCTTAAGAAAAAAAAAAGTATTCACCCTAGTAAAACTACAAGTGCAATACTTCATATACTCAAACCTGTAACAGGGGATCTTTTGACTTCATTCACAGCATTTTGTTTTTTAAAACAAGGTTTTTACCTAAGGACATGTGCACTCACCAGAGAGAGAGATGGTAAGAGAGAAGGTGAGAAATCACCCCCTGCATGGATGGCCATGCCGCAACGCCTTCCTCTCTCGGGATCTTGGGCACACACACGCATGCGCCCGGCCTGATTTTCAGGCCACCAGGTCCAGGACTAGAACCATGATCGGCCATGTGAGATTCCACTGACCTAACTGCTACGATATCTGCTAGCCCCCCCACCCCAGTTTTTCTTTAAAGGATATCCCTAAGTAAATATTACAAAAGTAGTCTTCTCCAGAATGTAATTCTCCATTTAAGACTAACAAAGATGGCCTCTGAAGCCAGAACTTTCCATGGGCGGGCTGAGGATGGCAGAGGTCGTGTTGGAGACGGAGAACAGGGAGAAGCCCCTGCACTGTGCTCCAGCCACTGCTCAGGTAGGCAGGGCAGGATGAGGACAGCTGAGGACCTACAGGAGTCACCGTAATACCCTCACCTCTGGAAAAAACGTCATGCAGTGGCCTAAAAGCCTTCCTCTGAGAAGGAAGACACAAAGCATTTAAGGGACACACAAACAGGAAATGGTCTGTTGATGATAACATGTGAGGCAGTACCTTTACCTGAACCAATATACAGCTGAGTTCACAAAGGAAAATGCACTTGGTGTGCTGTAATGATACAGTGACTGAATGTAAAAAATTAATTAATTAGTTTAAAAAAAAAAAAAAAACAGGCACCAGCAGATAGCGTAAAGGTTATATCGCTGGACTCCCATGCAGTCAACCACAGTTTGAGTCCCAGACCCGGCTGCTTAAAACTCACACTGGGTGCATGTGTGTGCATACCCAAGATCCCAAGAGAAGGGATTGTGACATGGCCATTTCTCCTGTGGGGTGATTTTGTGCTTTCTGTCCCCCCTGTCTCTTTCTGTCTCTGGTGAGCGCACATGCCCCATAGCAAAACTCTCTCTTACAAAAAAAAATAATATACAAAATAAAATAAATAAATAAAAATAAAAAAGCATTCCCCCAAATACAGGACCGAAGGAGCCCCAAGTCTCCCTCGCGTGAGAGCCATGTCCGTAGCTGTGTGGGGACTGTGTCAGTCCACACTGGCTGCCCAATCCCCTGGCGGGTGCTCGTCTTCCTGTGTACCATGGTACCTGCCACCTCACCTGGTGGTGGGCGAGCACATAGCACTTGCGTTTCACTGTACTGTGGATCATCTAATGACTCCTTTGCGCTTCAATCATCAGAACCAGAAAGCTAACGACATGTAACTAGTAGTAATCAGTATTGCTCTAAAACCAGCTTCATTTCTGTAAGATGAATATGCTTTTTTTTGAGAGAGAGAGAGATTTTTTGCTATAGAGCACATGTCAGACTTATGGCAAGTAACAAGAATGACGAGTTTTAAGAGAGAAAGTACCAGCAAAGTATTACAGGGCCAGACTGTATTTTCCAAGCACTGTTTCGCCCAGAGAAGGATTTAAAACCTTCAAACTAGAAATAATCTGATAGGAGAATCTTAAAAAATGATATAACTTACACCCGAACTGCTAAGCGGCACCAATGCCTGCCTTTGGAAGATGGAAACTGCCGAGGGATTATCGAGATAATGACTTTAATAGTGTCAGGGCAGAGTGACACACGGGTTTTCTTTAGGCCCCAATTCCCGAGTCTCCACTTTCTGCCCCTGCGTTACGCTGTCCGCTCTCTCTGCACCCCAGTCTCACTGCCAGGAACAGTAAGGGCCAGCTCGGGGGCCCAGCAGTTATGCACTGCTCGATGGAAGCTGGCCCACAGGGCTCCCTGCTCGACACACACATGTGGCCACCGGCTGGGAAAGCGGGGGGCCGGGGCGGGGCGGTCCCAGCATGAGGGGTATTCTCTCTCACAGACAAGAAGTACTTGGTTGTATTTTTCTATGCAAAGATGTGTCATGACTTTTCCAACAACCCAATAAATAAGCTTTAAAAGGAAGAGAGGGAGGAAGGGAGAGAAAGAAAAGAAAAACAATTAACAATGCGATCACACAAACAAGCCCCTGAGCAAAACTGGGCCTTTGAACCTCAGTCCACTTCTTCGGGTTACGCAGAGGCCTCCTCTAGTCAACTGACCACGTGCTGGGTTGGCACTTTGGGTTTGAAGTCTGCACAGAAACCCACACGTGCCCGGTGCACTTGTGCTTCCTAACTACTGCCCCGCCCTGTGAATTTAACGAGAAGAAGCAGACGCTCTGGCATCCATGCTCACGTATCATCTCTACCTTAGAAACTCCATTATTCCTGGATAAATATCTCATTAGAATGTCACGTGTTTATGTACAGCCTCCAGTTTACAGAACACACATAGGATGTGAGAACAGTGACGTCACCACCAGAGGAAGGAAGGAAGAGGTGGGGAGAGGGAGGGCAAGGACTGGAAGGAGAGAACGAACCTGACCGATCTGGAAGGTCACAGTACCCCGAGGGAGAAGGCCCAGCCTGCAGTCAGTGTCGCCCAAGGGAGACCGTGGCTGTATTAACTGGAACATACCACAACGCTCCACCCTCCACTTTGCCTGATAACGTGAAGGAACTAGACTGTTTTCTCTACTTTAAATTTGTAGAAATCCTCAGGAAAATGAACAAAAGGCTTATACTTTCTCTTGCTTTTAACTCCAATCTCTAAGAAAGCACAAAGGTGCCCTCCTTCTTTCCCAAGGCTTACCTATGTTCATGATCCCATTTAAGTAGCTTCTCCTGTCAATGTATTTCCAATCCTACTGGTCTGCTTCTACACAAGTCAAGTCAGGAAAATCTCTCTGTTCTCTAAAGACCACCTCCCTTACTTGATTCAATTCCTCTAAAGAGTAATTTCCTGTAGCAAATCTTCCTGATTCTAACCTGGCTTCTCATCTGCATTCTCCTAGAAGAGCTCACCTATCCTACTAGTATTCTTTTTCAGTGTCTGAAACATTGATAGTATCTGACACTCCATATTCTTAACACCTTCTCTGACAGCATCTACTCCTCTGGTTCCTCCCGTTTCCTATGTAGAGGCCGTGACCAGCCACCTTCAGGGCCCTCAAGCACTCTCATCCCTCCCACCATAGCCTCATTTTGACCTTGAATTCCTATCTCCAAACTTTCTGCAGAATTTCTAAACCCAGGGTTACAAACACTTCCACTGGAGTATGCAAAGGCCACAGTTCCACCATCTTTACAAACTCGGCCTACCCCTTGGCTTTCCACTCCCCAGCCACCACTTAGGAGCCCGCCTTTCCAGCCTGGGTCACTATAGCCTCCTAAGCAGTCTCCCCACATTCTCCACCTTCCCACACCAGCCTGTATTACAAACTGGTGTCAAAATCATCTTCAGATGAAGTCACAATTTTAAAGTGCCAAAATTCCACAAATGTAAACAAAACCAAGTATGAATGAGTATACTGAGAGTTATAGTGAGGAAAGACTTTACAGCAAGGTATGGAAATTAAGAATACTTAATATTCAGTCATGACATTTCTTAAAAACTTAAAGCACATAGAGTAACACTTTAAAATGCACGTTTCAGAGAGTAATCGAAGCAGGTTAATATCATGGGGAACACTTACCATAATCCTACTGAAAGAGACCTTCGACTACAATGGGGTGTTAACTATTATTTAGAGTACAATACTGTCTTCAAACATTTTAACTAAGGACATAGTTGAAAAATGAAATCCACATGTATTCTTCCACATGTGCGAAGAATAATATTAACCAAAGATACAAAACCCAAATGCAAGTGTGATTTATATCCAGGAAACGTTTTAGAAGGAAGTATATTACGTACTTAGAGCATTCTCCTTCCCAAGAAAATGTCCTACTACTTTTCTATGTCACATGTGCAGAGGAAAAAACTGAATTCATGAAATATACTGAGTATGTGAAGAGCGCGTGAGAGAGGCTTACCCGGTGTTGACGGAAATGATTTCTATCAGCGGATTCTTCCTGATCTTCGGCAAATCCAATCGCGCTCCTCCCAACCGCTTTCCGTTGTCCTTCTTCTGACCCAGCAGCCTCACAGAGTGGCCTTCAAGTCAAGTACATAAATATCCATTAGCAGGAGTCACAACTTCGCTGCAGTTTACTGCTTTCGACAAATACGTTACTTCAACAAACACGCTATTGAACTTTCTCTCTGAAGAAGAAAGTAACTCAACCCAGAAGGGTTGCGATCACTGGAACCAAAGAAATAATGTCCAGAGGAAAAGCAGGTTCCCAGCCTACAGTCAGAAATGTTCTGCACGGATGAGGAAGACAGAGAGGTCCACAAGGTCTGGGAGCTTCTCAGCACGGACCGGGTGTGCGTGCGCACTGGCGCACTGGGAAGGGTTCGCCTGGGCTTGGTCTGCCGGCCGCAGTATTTTAGAGGGAAAGAAACAGCAACAACTGCATTGGTTCAAGCAAACGGCAAATGCAGCAAGTGTAGAACCGACACCCAAGGTAAAGCGACACTTCTGGGTTGGATTTTTCAAAACAAAGCTTTCTGAACTTATTTTTACAAAAGGAGATCAGCCCACTGTAAAGAGGTACTAAAACTATGGTGATTTTGAAATTCTGAAATAACAACAAAGATGTAGAAAAGATGGAAGAAAAGTGCAAAGAATTCCCACATCCTTCAGATTCAACAATTACCATTTACCGCACTGGCTTGGCCATTTCCGCTTTACATACAGACATGGTGTTACCAGTGTACCAAGACACAGTCTAGGGGCCACTTGGTAGAGAAGTGGGGAAGGCAGCCGCATCCCACATGAACAACTACCAAGTTCAACTCCCAGACCTGAAGCTTGAAAAACACACTGGATATGTGTGCATGCATGGCGTGCGCACTGGCGCACTGGGAAGGGTTCGCCTGGGCTTGGTCTGCCGGCCGCAGTATTTTAGAGGGAAAGAAACAGCAACAACTGCATTGGTTCAAGCAAACGGCAAATGCAGCAAGTGTAGAACCGACACCCAAGGTAAAGCGACACTTCTGGGTTGGATTTTTCAAAACAAAGCTTTCTGAACTTATTTTTACAAAAGGAGATCAGCCCACTGTAAAGAGGTACTAAAACTATGGTGATTTTGAAATTCTGAAATAACAACAAAGATGTAGAAAAGATGGAAGAAAAGTGCAAAGAATTCCCACATCCTTCAGATTCAACAATTACCATTTACCGCACTGGCTTGGCCATTTCCGCTTTACATACAGACATGGTGTTACCAGTGTACCAAGACACAGTCTAGGGGCCACTTGGTAGAGAAGTGGGGAAGGCAGCCGCATCCCACATGAACAACTACCAAGTTCAACTCCCAGACCTGAAGCTTGAAAAACACACTGGATATGTGTGCATGCATGCCCAAAACCCTAGAGGAGAATGGAGGAGAAAAAAGACTGTGGTGTATCGTCCCCCACCCCGGGGTGATTTCTCACTTCCCCTCTCTTCTCTCTACTCCCCTGCCCCCGCCCCATACACACACTCTACAGCAACACTTAAAAAAAAAGAGACAGGCTATATCCTGTCAAATTGACCCATTATGAGAATACAATGCAATGATTTTAAACAGACGTGTCATTCTGTAATCATCACAGTAATCCAGTTTCTGAACATTCCCATCACTCCGAAACACTCCCTCAACTTTTCTTTTCTTTTTTTTTTTTTTTAGAGGTTTTTGGCTACAGGGCACGTGCGCTCGCACCAAAACCCTAGAGGAGAATGGAGGAGAAAAAAGACTGTGGTGTATCGTCCCCCACCCCGGGGTGATTTCTCACTTCCCCTCTCTTCTCTCTACTCCCCTGCCCCCGCCCCATACACACACTCTACAGCAACACTTAAAAAAAAAGAGACAGGCTATATCCTGTCAAATTGACCCATTATGAGAATACAATGCAATGATTTTAAACAGACGTGTCATTCTGTAATCATCACAGTAATCCAGTTTCTGAACATTCCCATCACTCCGAAACACTCCCTCAACTTTTCTTTTCTTTTTTTTTTTTTCTGAGAGGTTTTCGCTACAGGGCACGTGCGCTCGCCAGACAGACAGAGAGAGAGAGAGACAGAGAGACAGAAAGCGAGAAATCACCCCCCAGGGGGGATGGTCACGCCGCAATCCCTTCTCCTCCATTCTCCTCTCGGGATCTTGGGCACGCACACACACGTGCCCGGCGTGAGTTTTAAGCTACCGGGTTCAGGACGCGAACCGCGGTTGACTACGTGGGAGTCCAGCGACATAGCCATTACGCTAACTGCTGGTTCCCTCCCTCGACTTCTTTATAGACCGTCTCTGATCCCACACCAAACAGAGTACGTTTTTAAATAACCATTGATAAGATGACGGATATCTGAACTGTCTCCAGTTTGTAGCTATTATAATAATGCTTCTATGAACATCTGCATACAAGTCTTTGTATGGACATGTGTCTTCATTTCTCTTGAATAAATTATTTGAAGTGAAATTGCTAAGTCATGGGATAAGATTATGCTTTTTAATAAACAACTGTCATCCAAAGTGCTGGTCCTACTTTACATTCCCACCAGCACCAGATCAGGTTTGGAGTGCCTCCATATCTTGCCAACAGCTCATTTTCTCACTTTCTGCTTAAAGCCATTCTGGCAGGTATGTGATGGCCCACACTGTGGTTTGGCAGTGTGTTATCATAATGACTAATGAGGTTGAGCACCTCTTCATGAGATGATAGCCAAACACATCTCTTCTTCAGTAGCATGTTGTGATGGTTCATTTTATGGGTCAACGTGCCTGTGCCACAGGGTGCCCAGACGTTTTGACTCCACATTATTCTGGGTGTGCCCATGAGGGAGTTTCTGGAGGAGAGCAACATTTTAACTGATGAGCTGGGTAAAGCAGACGGTCCTCTCTGTTGTAGTTGAGTATCAGCCCATCAGTTAGAGGTCTGAGCAGGCCAAAAAGGCTGAATGGCTGTATTCCTCCTGAAGACTTAACGGGAACACTGGCCCTTTCCAGCCTTCGTACTCGAACTAAGACACCAGCTCTTCTAGACTCATGTCCGCCAGTTTGTGTATTGGAATCGACACCACTGCCACTCCTGGTTCTCAGATCTTTGGATTTGGATTGAAACTATACATCAGCTTTTCTGGGTCTTCAGCTTGCCAAATGTAGATCTTGGAACTTGTTTTTTCGGTACCCAGAATTATATGAGCCAACTCCTCTTTTCTCCTTCTTTACTCATGATAGAACATGTGCACACTCTATTAAGAAAGGGATAAAAGGAAAGAGGGATTGAGGGAAGGGGGTTGAAAGAGAGAGAGTCTCTACAAGACTGGGTCATGCAACAATCTCTCTCTTACTGTCCCCCACCCTTGGATCCTGGGAGCTCATACATGTGCCAAGTATGTATCTATCAGGCTGACTGGGCCAGGGATTTGAACTTCAGCCACCATGTGAGATCTACTTTCTCTTGAGCTTATCACTGTGCCACAGGGCTGCCAATACATCTCTTGGCATATATCCTGTCGGTCTTAACTAATACTAATGTCTATCCCAGCATTTTGCCAATATTTTAATTAGAGTATTTGTCTTATTGAGTTTGAAGAATTCTTTGTATATTCTGATTCTGAGATCTTTATCAGATACATGGTTTGTAAACCTAATTCTCTTGGTCTGTGGCTTAGACTTTCACTTTTATAACGGTGTCTTTTTTAGAAGTAAATGTTTTCTCGGAACTGGCAGGTGACGTAGTGATTAGGACACTGAACTCCTACATGGCCGACTACGGTTCAAGCCCTGGACCTAGAGACTTGCTCTCTTGCTTTCTCTCTCTGTCTCTCTCTGGTTAAAAAAAAAAAATCATTTTATAAAAAAGTAAATGTTTTCTAATCTAATGAAGTTCACTTTAATTTTTTTTCCTTCTACGGCTCATGCTTTTTGTGTCACAAACGTGTCTGTATTTCTTTCTAGATATTTCATTGTTTTAATTCTTATATTTAGGTCCCGGGTCCATTTTGTTACTTTTGGTACACAGTAAGGGCCTAATAAGTTCATTTTCTTTTTAACGTGTATATTCAACTGCCCAGTGTCATCACACTTCTTTCTCCATTTCTGTGCTACTGCTGTAATGAATAGCGACATATATGGTTGTGCAAAGCCAAAATCACTGTGCTAGAATGGGTTTATATTACTGAATGTTTTTTAATAGTGAAAGTTTCCGCTGCTCCTTGGAATTCTACTTAACATTTGGTACCACTTCCTTTCTTCCTGAAGCCTTTTTAGTATATCCTGTAAAGCAAGTCAGCAACAAATTCTATCATTGTGTTTATCTGAGGACGTCTTCATTTTGCTACATTTGTGAAGAATGGTTTTGCTGGACATAGATTATTTCTTGACAGTTTTCTATATAACATTCCATTATCCTTGACCTTTATTACTCCTGATAAGATGTTCAATACTCATCTTACGGGTCCCCTACACGCAGGTCATATTTCTCCTGTACTTTCAAGATTTTATCTTTGTCTTTCAGTAGTATGATTATGATCTACGTATCATCTCTGTAATTATCCTGCATGGGCTTCATTTCGCTTTCTGGATCCATTAAGTAATAGTTTTCATCAAGTTTGTGAAGTTTCCATCCAGTAATTTTCTTCAAACTTTTTGTTGCTCTTCTTCTCTCTACTCATCTTCTATGACTCCCATAACACATTTGTTGGGGTGCTAAATGTTGTCCCAAAGGTCTTCAAGGTTGCTTTAGCTAGGGCTCTCCAGAGAGAGAGAACCAACAGGACACAGAGAGGAATGAAAAGAGATGGATGAGAGAACTGGTTCACCTGATGAGGCTGAGGAGTGCCACAAGTCCTCTGCAAGGTGGAGAACCAGGAAAGCTGGAAGCGTGTTTGGTCTAAGTTCAATGTCCTCTGAACCAAGAAGGCTGATCGTGTAATGCTCAGTCCAGGACTGAAGGCTACCACTGCAGCGGAAGGGTGGCCTCAGTGACTACAGAGGCACTAATAAATAACATTTCACCAGCTACTGGAGCATCCCTGAATCCAGTCACGTTGACATCTGAAATCAGCCATCCGAATCCCTGCTCACTGCTCTTCTGTTCCAGACTGAGTCATTTCTCTTCATCTAGTGGATTGTTGGAAAAGTCATGACACAGTTATGCATAGAAGAACATAGAAAAGGTATGATTCTTCTGACAACCCAATGTCATACAAATTAACAGGTATTTTTTTTCTTCTGCCACATCAAAACCTGCAATTGGGCCACATTAGTGGTTTCGTTCAGTTACTACACTTTTTAACTCCAGATTTCCTGGCTCTTTTTATATAATTTTCATCTTCCTGTTATTCTACTGACGTCACTAACATAATCCTTTTCTTACAATTTTATAAGATGGTTTCACTTAATTCTTTGAATTATTTTTCCAACATTTGTGATCACTCAAGGCCAATCTGCACAGACTGCTTTTCCCCCTGACTGTGGTGGCACCTGGTTTCTTGGAATGCACAATATTCTGTCAAATACCAGAAATTCCAGGTAATATACTGTCGCAGCTCTCAATTCAGAATCCCCTCCCAAGGGTGACGTCATCTTGCACAGTAACTCATATAAACTGAACTCATGAGACCTGTTTCTCCACAATGAGTGGTCGTTGCCATCCCTGTTTTATTTCCATTTTCTGAAACATGGCTTCCTGGGGTGAGTTCTGTATGGGCAGCCTTCACACTGACACGCGCGTGCTCAAGCACCTTCAGTCTGTGAGGACATCCAGTGTTCAGGCATTTTCCAGTCTGCCCAACCTTTTATTGACCCTGGGCCCTCTCTGACATCCCCTGGCTACGGGCACAAGCTCTGAGATGATGTGGGTGGCTTGGACTCACTCCAGTTTCTGCTACATTTGAGCACAGCCTCTAGGCAGCATAAAGGATGCCAACAGCTGGAGCCTTCTAAACCTCCTCATGTCCCCCAAGGCCCCTGAGAATTCCTTGGCTAGCCAGCCTCCATTTCACTTTCTGGATCCATAACGTAATGTCTTTCATCAAGTTTGTGAAGTTTTCATCCAATATTTTCATGTGTTTCCTACACTTTTTCTCTACTGTCTTCCAGGACTCCCATTAACACATTTGTTGGGATGCTAAACGTTGTCCCAAAGGACATCCTCCTGTCCTGCGCCATCAAAATCTCCACTGTAATTTGACAGGTCCCCAAATCAAAGAACCATTACGGGAGCAGCAAGGGAGCTAGCGGTTTCACAGCCCGCTCACCCTGGTTGGAAGTCCTTGCCCACAGAGTCAGCGGGGAAAGTACGGGCAGCCCCAATGAGTAACCACAGACTTACACTGTTCCAAATCAGATGTCAGCTGTTTTCACTAATAAGCACTTCTCAGTTCGTAGAAATGCTCTTAATCAGCTTCCAGTGTACCAGCACAGTTGACTCTGACCCTTTGTCCAGCCTATAGTGGTCAGAAGATTTCTGACCTCTCATGCAATCATGCCAGAAACAAATGAAATGCAACTTTTAAAAATTACTTAAAATAACTTCAAATACATAATTAGCAAAGATCTAAGATTCCTCGCAATTATTTACACTTTCATTGCACCTCGTTTCATAAAGATAAATGGCTAAAATATCTCCCGTACAGCATTACATGCCTAGAAATAATGAAAACATCAGTGACATGACCAGCAGACAGAGTAATGGTTACAATGCTGGACACCCACATAGTCGACCGTGGTTTGAGTCCCAGACCTGGAGGCTTAAAACTCATGCCAGGCACATGTGCAAGCGTGCCCAAAATCCCAAGAAGAATGGAGGAAAAGGGACTGTGGCATGGCCATCCACCCTGGGGAGTGATTTCTCACCTTCTGTCTCTCTGTCTCTCTCTGTCGAGCTCACACACACTATAGCAAAAACCTCTACTAAAAAAAAAAAATTAATGATAGTCTTTTTGCAGTAATCACTTTACTAAGAAGCACGAAGCACTTCACCCATTCCAAACAGCGTACTCTAACAGAAACATGGCTGCGTGAGGCGGACATCTGGCTCAACGGATCCCGCAGATTTTCAAGTGAAGTCGAACTCTTCAATCAGAAGCCCAGTTAGGGCCAGCCAGCGGCATGATGGTTAAGGTGGCTGGATCCCATGTGGCCAAATGTACAATTTGAGTCCCAGATCTGGTGACCTGGAAAACATGCTGGGCACATGTGTGTGTGCCCAAAATCCCCAAAGAGGAAATGGAAGGGGAGGGACTGCAGTGCTACCATCCCCCAGGAGGTGTGCTTTTTCATTGTCCTTCTCTCTGTCTCTCTCTGGTGAGCATACATGTCTATTTAAAAACAGAAATGAAGCTATTAATTAATTTAGCTAATTAATTAATTAATGGAAATGAAATAAAACAGTCTGGTTAATGAAGAGGTAGGACTGGCATGACAACATAACAGCTCTCCGAGAGATGCCCACGTTCAGTAATGCCTATGCAACAGCATACAGTCTCACACTCGCACAAGAAGACTTCACTTTATCCCATTGAGACTCCGATAACCTGCACAAACAATATTCGATAAATTATTCATCTTCACTATCTACATGCAAATAGAGGAACCTATCTCTGCCTGATGATAAAATGAGTTATTTTCCAATCCAATGATTCATTAAAGAACGGCAGACCAAACAATATCCTGCTTTCTTTTGTTAAACTATAAACTACAGTAGGCTAAAGTTGAAGTAGAAAATAACAGAAAAGTTGCTTGTTATATCTGGCCAAAGTTGAAAGAAAGAAAACTCAACCAGGGAACAATTGTTTCTTTAAAAATGGACTAGCAGAATTAATCTTTAATATGTAATATACCATCTCTATGAAAAATCCTGTTTCAAACAGAATTGCTGTTTCAAATGAATCTCTTAAACCCATAAAGCAGAGAATAAAAACACGTACTGGGATGGGGCTAGCAGGTAACATGGTGGTTAAGGGTACTGGATGCCCACGTGGCCGATCACGGTTCGAGCCCCAGACCTAATGGCTTTCTCTTTCTCTTTCTTCCCCCTCCCAACCCCACCCCATCCAACTAAAATAAATAAATAAATAAAATTAAGTTAAATAAAATAATTTTTTAAAAAATGTATTGGAACCATTACCTATTTTGTATGCAGTTATCAATCTTGTTACCATCTCAAACAAATCAGAATTTTATACAATAAAGGATAAAAATAAAAGAGGTGTCTTAAGAAGGGGCATGTCAGATCCAACAGATGGCATGGCGGTTAAGGTACTGGACTCTCACACGGCCAAACACAGTTCAAGTCCCGGACTTGGTGGCTTGAAAAAAAATCACACCAGACGTGTGTGTGTGTGTGTGTGTGTGTGTGTGTGGGTG
>NW_006159611.1:1182619-1184709 GCF_000334495.1 Tupaia belangeri chinensis | reverse complement strand
AGAAGAATGGAGGAAAAGGGACTGTGGCATGGCCATCCACCCTGGGGAGTGATTTCTCACCTTCTGTCTCTCTGTCTCTCTCTGTCGAGCTCACACACACTATAGCAACAACCTCTACTTAAAAAAAAAAAAAAATTAATGATAGTCTTTTTGCAGTAATCACTTTACTAAGAAGCACGAAGCACTTCACCCATTCCAAACAGCGTACTCTAACAGAAACATGGCTGCGTGAGGCGGACATCTGGCTCAACGGATCCCGCAGATTTTCAAGTGAAGTCGAACTCTTCAATCAGAAGCCCAGTTAGGGCCAGCCAGCGGCATGATGGTTAAGGTGGCTGGATCCCATGTGGCCAAATGTACAATTTGAGTCCCAGATCTGGTGACCTGGAAAACATGCTGGGCACATGTGTGTGTGCCCAAAATCCCCAAAGAGGAAATGGAAGGGGAGGGACTGCAGTGCTACCATCCCCCAGGAGGTGTGCTTTTTCATTGTCCTTCTCTCTGTCTCTCTCTGGTGAGCATACATGTCTATTTAAAAACAGAAATGAAGCTATTAATTAATTTAGCTAATTAATTAATTAATGGAAATGAAATAAAACAGTCTGGTTAATGAAGAGGTAGGACTGGCATGACAACATAACAGCTCTCCGAGAGATGCCCACGTTCAGTAATGCCTATGCAACAGCATACAGTCTCACACTCGCACAAGAAGACTTCACTTTATCCCATTGAGACTCCGATAACCTGCACAAACAATATTCGATAAATTATTCATCTTCACTATCTACATGCAAATAGAGGAACCTATCTCTGCCTGATGATAAAATGAGTTATTTTCCAATCCAATGATTCATTAAAGAACGGCAGACCAAACAATATCCTGCTTTCTTTTGTTAAACTATAAACTACAGTAGGCTAAAGTCGAAGTAGAAAATAACAGAAAAGTTGCTTGTTATATCTGGCCAAAGTTGAAAGAAAGAAAACTCAACCAGGGAACAATTGTTTCTTTAAAAATGGACTAGCAGAATTAATCTTTAATATGTAATATACCATCTCTATGAAAAATCCTGTTTCAAACAGAATTGCTGTTTCAAATGAATCTCTTAAACCCATAAAGCAGAGAATAAAAACACGTACTGGGATGGGGCTAGCAGGTAACATGGTGGTTAAGGGTACTGGATGCCCACGTGGCCGATCACGGTTCGAGCCCCAGACCTAATGGCTTTCTCTTTCTCTTTCTTCCCCCTCCCAACCCCACCCCATCCAACTAAAATAAATAAATAAATAAAATTAAGTTAAATAAAATAATTTTTTAAAAAATGTATTGGAACCATTACCTATTTTGTATGCAGTTATCAATCTTCAATCTTATTAAAATCTCAAACAAATCAAAATTTTATACAATAAAGGATAAAAATAAAAGAGGTATCTTAAGAAGGGGCATGTCAGATCCAACAGATGGCATGGCGGTTAAGGTACTGGACTCTCACACGGCCATGTACAGAAGCATCCTCAGACCAAATTAGTTTTTTTTCTTTTTAATTTGACCAGAAAGGGGACGGAGGTGTGTGTGTGTGTGTGTGTGTGTGTGTGTGTGTGTGTGTGCCTGTCTGTCCAAAATCCCAAGATGAGAATGGAGGAGAAGAGGCTGCAGCATGGTCATCCCCCTGAAGGGTGATTTCTCCCTTTCCCTTTGTCCCTCTCTGTCCCTCTCTAGCAAGAGTATACGCCCTATGGCCAAAACCAGAAAGTGGGAAGGGAAGGGAAGGGAAGGGGGCTAGAGGGGGAAAGGGAAGGGGGAAGGGGAAGGAAAAGGAAGGAGAAAGGGAAATGGAAAGGAGGGACATGTCTTTGGGGAAAATATGGAACAAGGACTCAAGACCAGAAACAGAAGCTGAGGGAGCCAAGATGTGCAAGGGAGAAAGGCGATCTGGGGAACAAATTGCCCCTGGGGTGAGCGTGCCGTGCTGGGAGGGGCCGTGCGGCCAGGACCACAGTTACGCTCGCACACCGCACACCCGCTGGCTGCCGCTGCCTGCCCGCTGCTCTGGAGCCACTGGGGCCTGGCGCCCAGGTGGAGCAGGACGGAG
>NW_006159611.1:1124210-1182579 GCF_000334495.1 Tupaia belangeri chinensis | reverse complement strand
GGGAAAGAGGTCCTAACGTCACTGCAATCCCATGTAATAAAAAACGTGAGGAGGCATGAACACGGACAGATGGGGATCATGCTGAGTGCCACAAGATCGGCTGACGATGAAGGGAGACCACCGAGGAGCGGGTGACGACGGTGCAAACTGATTCCTCAGAGCGAGGATGGAAAGAAGACGCCTTCTATGGAGAGTGGAGCATGTTCACACGTTTCTGAGGTCTCTCCTATTTCAAACGTAAATTCACATGTCATTGCCTACATATTGGTCACATGTGTCTCGGTGCACTGACTGATCCTCTTTAATAAGCAGCTCTCAAAGTCGTTACTTACGAGTGTCACGTAAATTTCAAACTTGCTAAACCAAATTCAATTTTCAGCCTTGAGGTTTTCGGCAGTTAGTTATAAATCGGCTACAAACCCTGACTCCACGCTGCTTTTTCTACATGTGATCTAACCCACTAAAGAACGTTACTAAACCATTTTGTTAGCTAAAATTATTACATGTTGCAAAATTCTGAGCCGAAAGCTAGCTTTTTATATAACTCACTGTCGTGTGCACATACCTCGATTCATAATGCTAAAAACCCTACGTCGATATTTACATACAACATAAATACTTCCCAAATCCACTCTCCCTGTCCAATCCTTCAAAAAACTCTACTCTGTCCCAAATCACTACCCTGACTTCTGCACCAAAGGGACTTGAGATCGTGAGAAAAAAACATGTAAACAAATAACTGAAAATACGCATCACAAATGGTCGGACCCGGGCTCCTAGGTGCGTGGACACCTGGCAGAGGGTCAACCCCAGGAAGAACAGAAAAGGCTGCAGAGAGAGGGACAACGGGGTCGGGAGGCTGGGTGGGAACACGGTTCACATACGGGACACCGCATGGGTCACTGCAGGCTCGGCCAGAATTTCTGCCTGTGGCTGGTGTTCCGCTTCTTCAGACTAAGCTGGTTAAAGGTCTGTCATTGAAACCAAAGTCACTGAAAAGATTAAGACTTGTTAGGAAGAAGTCCCGCAGTGAAACACCGCACCTTCAACTGTGAAAATGTTCCGAAACATCATTTATTAAGTAGAAATGTTGTGGGCTTGAGTACCAAGTTCTGGTCAAGAAACTACCTGAACAGTGATTTTAGATGTTAAGAAATAGCAATGCTGGTTATATAATGTTGAAGACTGTGTGTTACCTACATCCAAACATCTCTGGTAACAGCCACAACTGAGAGCATAGACTGCTCTTAAATTCTGGGGAAGGACTTTTCTGACCTAAACATTTGACCCAAAAAACTGCAAGAAGTGCATTTCGCATGTAAACTTTCAAAAACTACCCTACGAACACGCACACACACACACACACACACACACACACACACGAGCACACATACCACACACATAGAACGTTCTCTGTATCACCTCTTCCTCAGCTTTTCATTAGATTACTTAGTTCTTCATTGACTTCCAGTTCAGAAATACTTTCATCCTCTCCTTCCCTAAATTAAGCACCCTTACAGCAAGGTAAGACTAAAACACCCCATTAAGAACGTTTCTATGTGGGCGGCCCCATATCTGATGGAGAAATTAGAAGCTTGCCATATCTGAAAAACAAATACCTGAAGTGACAATTATGCACAGACTCAGGGCCAGCATAACGGTTAAAGGAGCCAGATCCCAAATGGCCAACTACACAGTTCAAATCCCAACCTTGGCAACTTAAAAACAAACCAGGTGCTTTTGCACGGGGGCTGCGAACCCCAACGGGTGGAGAAATGGAAGAGAATGGGTTGCAGCCTGACCACACCCTATCTGTGCCTTCTCCCTCTCTCTGTCTCTCTGTCGAGTGCATATGCCCTCTGTGCATTAAAAAAAAATAAAGACTTAAAAACAAGGATGTTCAGAAGAAGCCAGTCTGTATTAACAGCTTCACAGAAGTGTAGACAGTATAGCATTGTTAGAACACTAACGGCATCTGCAGCCTCCCCTTCGTGCAGTATGCGGGGGCAATGTCCACACCTGCGAGGGTTACCACAGTGGGCAAGTCCTCATTAATAGGCCAACAAGGGAAGGGGGGTTCTGTGCTCCCAGAGGGCAGTGGGACCCACTGGCAGAAGGGCTGGGTCACAGCAGACCCGGGAGGTTCACGCTTAAAGGAACTTCCTTTCCTTGTTTTCGACAATCAAATCTAGTGAAGCATTACAACAGAGTGTGGTGTGAAAACTACAGCAAGATTATCCACTTCACTAGTCCACACTGGGCACAACCTCCCAACCCTGGAATAAAGAAATTAAAAGTTAATGAAACACTCAGGTCTCCATGAAATAAACGGCATTAATGATAAAGGTGGTTTCAAATTGTAAGAAAAAATGAATCTGTGAGCAGAACAGGAAATGAAAGTTACAAACACACTAAAACAGTATAATTAAATTTAGGACGAAGCCGAACATGTAAAATAATCCCGAAGCAACCACGAAGCAACAGAATGCTCTGGAAGAAAGGGTACATTCAAATGCTGATTTGCAATATAAAAGCTTGAATGGCTAAAAACATGAGACACACGTAACATTACCGTTTTCACCATTTGTTTCAAAACAAAAAAAGGAAATATGGTCTTTTACAATGTTTAAAGATGACATTTCCTAAAGCATTTATTATATATTCTGTATTTTTATATTATTATTAATAACACTGCTGCTATTCTGTGTACATGCGGCCAGAAACAGGAATGATGAGGTTAAGAAAGTTACAGATCCACAGAAATTCAGGTAAGACGGGACACGCTGGGTTCCCTAAGAGCCCTTCCCAAACTCAGGCACAGAATAAAGAAGGGGGGACCAGCAGACGGCATAATGGTTACATGGCTGGACTCCTACATAGTCGACCAGGGTTTGAGTCTTGAACCCAGTGGCTTAAAACTTCTGGGTGTGTGTGTGTATATGCCCAAAATCAGGAGAGGAGAATGGAGGACAAGGGACTGTGGTGTGGCCATCCTCCCTGGGGGGTGATTTCTTGCTTTCTGTCTCTCCAGCAAGCGCACATGCCCCATAGCCAAAATCTCTCTGAAAAGAAAGAATGATGTGGTGTGAAGGAAGGGTTGTCTCGTGGGACCACAAAGGAATCTCCCACTCCTACTTTTAAGCGATGGTAATACCTAAAAAATGAGACCTAAAAGAGCTACGATGATTAAGAAGTTCATTCTAGAAATACAGAGACACAGTCAGAAGACACATTGGTAACGGTAGCTTCCAACTGTTAATTTGGGGAATGAAAGGAGAAGAAAAAGAAAAGGGGATAAGGAAGGAGACAAGCTGACCCATGCGAGGCAGAGGCAAAACACAAGGGTTACCAAACTGCAGTCACATAACAGTGTAGAACTGAAGACAGACATGCATATAAAAATCTAAATAATATTAATAAATCTGACTCCCTAGTTACTGTTGGGTCATGAGAACAGTCATGGCGTGGGACCAGCAGATGGCATAATGGTTACATCACTGGACTCCCACGTAGTTTTCCATGGTTCAAGTTTCAAACCCGGTTGCTTAAAACTTACGCCGGGCACATATGCGTATGTGCCCAAAATGCCAAGAGGATACTGGAGGAGAAGGGGTTACAGTGCGGCCATCCCCCCCAGGGGGCGGTGATTTCTCGCTTCTCTATCTTTGTCTCTCTCTGTCTCTCTGGCGAGCACACATGCCCTATAACAAGAAAACTATCCAAAAAAAAAAAAAAAAGTCATGACACGTTTTTCTATGTAAAAAGCATTTTTCTATGCAAAAAACATGTCATGACTTTTCCGAAGACTCAACAGAAGATTGGCAACATGCACAAAGTGTCCTTTAAAAGCAGATATTAAAAGTCAATAAAATTACTTTCTTCAACAGCAAATACCAAAAAGGCAGATGAATTGAAGTGTTTTGATTTATTTATCCCAGATGACTGACGGACACGGGCAACCACACAGAGTCTTCACGCAGCCACCCGCGAGCAGCCTCACAGACCAGGCAAACGTGTATCCACAGCACGTCCAGGAAGGCCTCGGGACCGCGACCCGGGACTTGCCATTGGACTTCAGAGGGCCAGCACTCCACTCCCCTGCGCCCCCACAGACGTCCAGATGTCATTTAACATGTGGGACAGCCCATGCTGCACGTCCAAGCCCTGGGGTGAGCCCGAACTGGACTCTGAGGCAGCATCGTTAACACCGAGAAAATCGCACTGGACAGTCCTGCCTCCAGCCCATTATGAGGAGCTCATGCCCCGAATAAGTACCACGTGCAAAGTACAAAACCACACGCAGCGTCATGGCTAACAGCGACGTATCCAGGCAGGAAGGGTTTCTGGCGGAGGTACCCGGGGACGGCGGGCAGCCTAATCCTAAGGGCACCAATTACTGAGACGTTAGAAGAAACAAAAACTCAATTAAAATGGCAGATATACCACACTAGGAAAATCCTAAACTACCACCACTTGATGCATTTGGAATTAGACCAAAGGAAAAACCAGCAAACATATTTAAAAAAATAGGTGCCTCTTTACATGGAGATTGACTGGTCAAGAAATATGACTTAGTGGTCATTTCCCAATTCAAGGCAGCCTTTACCTGCACCAGTTCTCATAAATTGCCTAGTTAGACCATCTTTTCATTAAGATGAGAATATTTTAATGATATTTGGTTCACAAGGAATTCACCTACATTTATGTTAAAAGAAATGCAGATTTATTCTCCCTTCAGATCTTTCATGGCGGAGGGGGGGGGTGTGCTTTTAATGGTCATATAAGCTAAGACCAAGGTGCATATTATTTTTTTATAAAGTAATGTAAGTCCTTTGGACACCGTATTTCTTCCCTTAGATTCAGTTTTGTATCTTGCTAAGTTATCGAAAATGTATGGGAGAAAGTCCGAAGTTCATTACGATCTGGTATCCCCTAGAGCAAAAACTATAAATGTATGAAATGATCGGGTCCCTACTGAAAAGAGGAGAATTCATTCAGAATCATTTTGAAGCTCCCATTGCGGTACAACCATGACAGACACCAGCGTAAACACACATTGGGTATGGTTTATGTTCACTACCATAGACGTAAAAGCTATAGGTATCCTTGTGCTTCAGTAAGAGTCTTTGAAACATCTCTTGGTGAGACGTAAGCAGCAATGAGATGAGAGCACAGAGGCTGTGGCGATGGCCGTGTGTGCAAACCTCCTGCAGTGGAGAGGGGTGAAGAGAGCCCGACGGAGTCAAGTGTGGATGCAAGATGGAGCAACATCCTCTTGTCAGGATGCACTCCATCTGGGCCCTGGACAACACTTGGTTTCTCCACTGCTAACTTACTAATCTGGATGCCAGCAAGGCAGATGGAGCACTGCAAAACTGAAGAAATTTCCATAAAAAGATCATTTGTGAGCCCTCCCTATAGTGCAAGAACTAAGCAGCATGCACTGGGAACCAGATCCACATGGCCGATTGAGGTTCAAATTCTTGCCCAGGCAGCTTGAAAGATACGTCAAGCATGTGTGTGTACACATCCCAAAATCCAAAACGGATGAGCAAAGGAGACTGATGTGACCATGCCCCACTAGGGATCCTCTCTCTCTCACACACACACACACAAACGCACACACACAAACACACACGTCCTCTAGCAATTTAAAAAATTTACTAAAGTTTGGGCAGGGTTAAAGAAAATAACAGTAGCCACAAAACAAGTAAGATACCTTGGAATAAATATAACTGAAGAAGTAAAAGGCCTTTATATGGAAAACTACAAAAAAAACCTGTAAAAAGGAAATTTAATATGATATTATTAAAAATGGAAGGACATCCCATGCTCTTGGGCACATATGCATATGTGCCTGGCGAGAGTTTTCAGCAGCTGGATTTGGGACATGGAAGACTGTGTTTAAGGGACCAGCAGTAGGCGTAACGGCTATGTCGCCAGACTCCCATGTAGTCAACCGCAGTTCAAGTCCTGGACCGGGTGGCTTAAACTCACATGGACTCCCATGTAGTCGACTATAGTTCGAGTCCCAGACCCAGTGGCTTAAACTCACACTGGGTGCATGTACATGTGTGCCCTCTCCCAAGAGGAGAATGGAGGAAAAGGAATTGTGGTGTGGCCAATCCCCTGGGGGGTGATTCTCGCTTTCTATCTCTCTGTCTCTCTTTGTCTCTCTGGAGAGCACACACGCCTTATAGCAAAAACCTCTCAAAAAAAAAAAAGTTTTTCTCAAATAAAGAAAAACACATTGGACTTATGTTGGCACATACCCAACACACCCTCTCCTGGTAGGGTACCAGAAAGGGGACTGTGTGACCAAGACCCACTAGGAGGTGCTTTCTCGGGGGAGAGGGGGATGTGGGGGGGAGGGGGCAGTGAGCAACTGTGAGTGCATATGCCCTTCAGCAATTAAAAAAAGGACTGTATGTGGCTGGCAGGTAGCATGGTCATTGAGGCACTGGACTCCCACATGGTCAACCATGGTTCGAGTCCCGGAATTGACAGCTTCCTTCCTTCCTTCCTTCCTTTCTTACTCACTCCCTCCCTCCCTCCCTCCCTCCCTCCCTCTCTGGTCAATTAAAATAAATAAAGGTAAAGAAGAACTATTTACTAAAGTTTGGGCAGGGTTAAAAAACATCCAGGAACAATACAATGCTCTAAGGTTGCAACAAAGGGATGCTGCATTTATTCCTGGCCTGAAAAGGCAAAGGAAGGTGTTGTTTAGGAACCTGGTGACAAAGATGAGTAGAAAGGGTCACCAGACAGGGCTGTGGCCTTTGGACCAGGAAATTAGCCAAACCAAAGCAGGCAGAGGGAGGCGAGAGGGGAATAAACATTCCTATCCCTCTAACCTCCAGTTGGCGACATCCAACTCCAGTTGGCATGACATTCATGCCAATGGCAAGGATCCTGCTGATGCATCCCTCCAGGTCTCCAGGGACACCGATCAAGGTTGGGTCTGAGAGGTAAACAGAATCATACCTCTATGGAAGATCCTAGGATGAATGTAGAGTGAACCAAAAATAATATCAAGAAATATCAAAGTACGTGGGTAGGGCGTGAGTGGGAGAAAAATAAAAAATGGTAAAATGGAGGAGAAAACAACTAAGATCATACTAAAAAATCCCTAATTAATTTGGTGGGAAACAGACAGTGGAGGCACATGTTCAGGACAGAAAAAGAATTCCAGGTTAATGGTGGCAATGCAGTGGGGGGGGAAGCTTTAAAAGATCATGGAAAATGCATATTTTGGAAAAAATATGCATGAATTTCAAATGTTTGGAACAAAATGAACTCATACTTTTACTTCCATATTTTCTATGGACATTCTGAAATCCCTTGAATACAGATGGATTAAAAGAAGAGTCGCTGATGGTCAAAATCAGTTAGATGATCCCAGGAGTCCAAGTTTCCCGGAATTGTAGGAAGTAAATTCTGACACCTTAATATCCTCTGAGTACCTCACAGGTCTTACTCATTTCATCCTCTCCATGTTACGCTGACAAAACAAGGCCTCAGAAAAATAACTTTCTAACAGAAAAGCAGGGCCAGCTCCATGGGGCAGCAATACTGCCATGCTGAAGAGAAACCAGATCCCACCTGGTGACCATGGTTCCACTCCTGGGTGTGATCCGTGTGAAAACCACCAGGCATGCACGGAAACGCCTAGGAGCCAAAGGGCTGGAGGACTGGAGGAAGGAGACTGCACTGTAACTAGACCCGGGGAAAGCTGCTCTGTTCCCCCGCCCACCACCACCGTGCGCGTAGCTAATCATGAATAAAGGAGAAAAAAACTTAGAAGTAAAAAGATAACCAATAAATTGGCTAGCTACTATGGAGGCTATGTTATTTTGCTGACATGCCTAATTGAAGTATTGCCAGCAGAAACAGAAAATGAAGAATAGAATTGCAAGGACAAGCCTAATTCTTCATTTACAGAGATCGCAAATGAGTCACTTAACTCCTTCCTTGCTCTGCTTCATTTGCAAACTAAAAATGGCTTCCAAAATGACCATCATAGCTAAAACTCTTCTTACATCACTAAGATGTACTTCTTCAATCTTCTTATACTCAAATCAAATCCCCCAATAAAACACCCTATCAATCCATCTTCAACTAATCTCTTGCTATACACTCTCATAACTAAATCCAAATGCCTCTCTCCAGTAAATCCACTCAAGTTCAAGGTCATCAGTAAGATATCATTCCTAATTAACCCAGTCTGGGGATGACAGGCCTTCTATGATTTCCCACAGAAATTATGTTTCTACAAGTCATTTAGTAAACTCCTGGGTACACTACTGATTACCAGTCAAATCATAGATTTTTTTTTTTTATAATAGCTTCAAGTTCACAGTAAAACCATATACCCTGGCCCCCTCCCAACCTCCGCTATTACCGACATCCCACACCAAAACAGTACCTTTGTTATAATCAATGAACTACACTGGCGTACCACATCCAGAGTCATTCTTGGTGCTGTATATTCTACAGGTTGGAGCAAATGAGCAGTGGTATGCATCTGCCATCACAGTATCACACAGAAGGGCATCACCGTCCTAAATATCTTCCGTGCTCTGCCTATTTACACCACCCTAACCCGAAGCACTGGACACTACAGATGTTCGCTGTCTTTGCAGTAGACCTTCTCCAGAATGCTGGATGGCTGGAATCATGCAGTGTGGCATGCAGCCTTTTCAGATGAGCTTCTGCTACTTAACAGTCTATGTCTTCTTGAGGCTTGATAGCTCATTTCATTTTAGAGTTCAATATTCTTCCACTGTGTGGATGTACCAGCTTATTTAGTGAAAATTTAGTTCTTTACTGAAAGATCTCTTTGCTTCTCGTTTTGGCAATTATGAATAGATACTGTAAACATCATATAGAGGCTGTTGTGTAAACGCAAATTTTCAACTCATTTGGACAAATATCAAAGAGCTCAACTGCTGGTCTATTTGCTAAGATTATATTTAGCTTTGTACTTTTTTAGGTTTTTCTATAGGGTGCGTGCACTTGACAGATAATAGACAAAAAGAAGGAAAGTGAGATGTCACTACCAAGGGAGGTTGGCCACACTGTAATCCCTTCTCTTCCATTCTCATCTTGCGACTTTGGGTGCATACACACACTTGCTCAGCGTGATTTTCTAGCCACCGGGCCCAGGACTCCAATCACAGTCTCCCATATGGGCGGCCAGCATATTAACCACCACGCCATCTGCCGGCCCTTACATTTAGTCTTAACAAACTGCCAAACTCTTCCACAGTGGCCACAGTACCTTACATTCGCACCAGCAGTGAAAGACAGCTCCTGCTGTTTCTCATCCTTGCCAGCACTTGGTGCTGTCGAAGTTTTGGATTTTGGCCATCATGCCAGGTGTGCAGTGGCGTCTCGTTGTTGCTTAATTTTCAGCATGATTCTGAGCACGTTTCATATGCTTAGTTGCCATCTGTTAGCTTTTGTGGTGAAGTATCTGTTCAGACTTTTCACCCATTTTTTTAATTGAGTTGTTCATTTTCTTACTAGTGCATTTTAAGAGCTCTTCTCACATTTTGGACAACAGTCTTCTATCAGACAATCCTGCAAATATTTTCTCCTGCTTTTGGGCTTGTCTTCTCATTCTCTAGCATATTTTTTGTAGAGCAGAAGTTTTTAATACTAGTAACACCTACTTATCAATTCTTTCTTTCATGGACTGTACCTTTGATGTAGTATCAAAAAGTCCTCACCATACGCGGGTCACCCAGATTTTCTCCTATGGTATCAGTGATCTTCTTTTAGTTAAGGGTCCACAACATGTCTGGAACTCAAGACTCAAGAGGACTAAGGCAGCTCAAGAGAACTAAGGCAACGCTTGAGCATCTCAAAGCATTGCTTAAAATGCTCAACACTGACAGTGCTCCTTAAACTGGAGAGGGCGGAGAAATTATGACATACTGTCGATCACAGCATAATGCCAGAGTCCAGGCTTCGGAACCAATCTACCTGGATTCAGATCCTACCTGCTGTTTGCCCTTGTGTATCAACTTCCTCATCGGCACAGTGAGAATGATGTTTATACCTGCTTCACTTCACAGTGTTAGTGCCAACATACATGACCTAATCCGCACAAAATACTTAGCAAGGTGCCTGACTCTATGTCAGCCCATAAGAGATGCTGGTACTTCGAGATTCTCCAACATCAAGTTGAGCTACAGTTTTAAAAACCTACTCAAAATTATCATTATTCAAATTTTTTTTTTTTGGAGAGATTTTTCACTATAGGGCGCATGCGCTCGCCAGACAGACAGAGAGAGACATTAGAGACAGAAAGCGAGAAATCACCCCCCGGGGGGATGGTCACGCCGCAATCCCTTCTCCTCCATTCTCCTCTCAGGATCCTGGGCATGCACACACATGCGCCCGGCGTGAGTTTTAAGCCACCGGGTCCGGGACGCGAACCGCGGTCGACTACGTGGGAGTCCAGCGACATAGTCATTACGCTAACTGCTGGTTCCCATTATTCGAAATTTTTAACCCTGATATTTCATTTTATTTTGAAATTTTAAAATTAGGGTATAGTCTCAGAGTGTATGATTAGTCATCGATCCCCAGCAAATCAAAGAGTCAAAATGAAAGAATAAAAACATGCAGAAGTTAGCAGACACAAGCCAGCAGGAAAAACATGAAGAACACATTTTCATTGTAGCAGGTATGGTTTGTTTTTAAACATGAATATCTCATTTTTAACAAAACAGTTAAAAGTTTAAGTTTGAGTTTAAGTTAAATAGCATGTCAAAAGCACAGTATTGGTTTGAATCTGTGTTAATCTAATAGGAAAAACCACCTGTAAATATCTAAAACTCAGTCGCTGTCCTCAGCAGTTTCTCTCTCAGTGACCTCACTAAGAATGTGTTTCCACAGCACTGGCTAATGAAATAATCAAAGCATAATTTTATTTTCCATTTAAAAAAATACATCTTGAAAAGTTTCAAAATTAAATACTACTTTGAAAAGAACTTTTTAGAAAATTAAATTGCCAGGAACTAGCAGTTAGCGTAATGGCTATGTCGCTGGGCTCCCAGGTAATCCACTGCGGTTCAAGTCCCAGACCCGGCGGTTTAAACTCACACCGGGTGCATGTGTGTGCATGCCCAAGATCCCGAGAGGAAAATGGAGGAGAAGGGATTGTGGCATGGCCATCCCCCTGGAGGTGATTTCTTGCTTTCTGTCTCTCTGTCTCTCTCTGTCTTTCAGGCGAGTGCACACGCCCTATAGCGAAAATCTCTCCAAAAAAAGAAAAAAAAAAGAAAAGATAATTGCCACTAATAGTGTGAAATGAAAACGTACAGATAAAAACATATCCTTTTTGTTAGTTTTTGCCACAGGGCGCGCACACTCACCGAGAAACAGAGGGAAAGGGAGAAATCACCCCTCGGTGGGACGGTCACGCCACAATCCTTTCTCTCCATTCTCCTTTCAGGAGAATGAGCCCAGCATGATTTTCAAGGTGCCAGATCCAGGACTCAAACCACAGTCAGCCTGGTGTGATAAAGTACCTTAGCCACCAAGCCACCTGGTGGCCCCTATTTCTCTGGTTCAAGATGATGAAAATTTATCTTTTAATCCAAGATTCGAACTTACTCCATTTTACACAAAAATCAAAGTTAGATTTTTAAAAAATGACTATGTCCTGATTAATTACTAACCCAAATAAATATACACTTCCTACTCTATGTGTCACTGGCCAGTGCATAAAGCCAAGGACAAATTTTTATATCTAAAACAGTAACTTTTACAAAGGTACTCAGTAAGTGTTAACTGAAGGGTATTTTCATAAAATAGTTCAGGAAGTATATGCAGCCACTTATTTCACTTTCAACACTGACCTTTAATTGTTTCCTCCACAACTTCTACCACACGATCTATCTGCTGCACCTAGAAAAAAAAATAAACTGTGAGACAAACTTACACAAAGAATGTATTCGTGTTCATCCTTCTGCTTCTGAAACGTTACGCATCTTCTAAGCACGACAATGCAAGTTTTCTTTAATCAGTGCATACAGAGATGGCAGAATAAAAATCCGTCTCCATGTTTTGTGTTACAGTGAAGTACACAATAATCACCCTGCTGCGCCCCCAATGACCACTGAAGAACTCTCCCCAGATTTAAATATACCGTCTGGAGTTGTGGTAGGAAAGCCTATCAACATAAACTCAACACACCATAGACAGAGCCTTAAATCTAACTAAAACATGGTGCCTCACACAGAGTTTCTTGGAAAAAATAGCATAAAACGATAACCTACATAGCAGTGCATGCTAGTATTAAGGAGTCATATTCCAAATTCTAAGCCTTATCGTGTTAATACTCAAGAGCCTTTTAGTAACTTTCTACCACGTGCTACGTACTGAACACAGACCGTGAGACACAAAGGCAGATAAAACAGCTCCTGTTCTACACGCGGGGGCCTAAGAAGGTTTCTCAGGGTGCTGTGTGAACACAAGAAAATGTTCTAAAATTAAACAACATGGTCTAGAAAGGGTTCCTAGGGAACCCAAGGTGACTCCTACGGGATGAATACGGTTCTGATTTGAGAAACCCACTAAGGAGTCTGGGTAAACACAACTGGAGTTTAGAAAGAAAATGAAAAATTTTTTAAAAGTAATATTATGACCCAAAGAGGTGAAGAATGAAAGGAAAATAAGAAGTGTAAGTCAAAGCTCATTCTTCTTTTAAAATTCTCAAATTATCATTGTTTTATTACAAAATATCACTGAAAATTTTCAAACAAAGTAGAAATATAGGGCCAGAAGGTGGTGTGGTGGCTAAGGGCACTGGACTCCCACATGGCAGACCGTGATTCGAATCCCAGACCCGGAGGCTTGCTTTCTCACTTTCCCTCTCTCTTGCTCTCTCACTCTGTCCCTCTCTGGTCAAAATTAAAATTAAAATTAATAAAGTTAAATAATTCTTTAAAAAAATAGAAACATAAAAAGGAAATAAAGCAACCTTTAATATCTTCTGCCCACCATTTCCACTTCTCAGATGAAATCATTCATAAGTTTAATGTGTGGATACCAAGACATTTTCTTCTTTCAAACATTTACATATATTAATAGATCTATTACACAACTGTCTTTTGTTCTGGGGTATTTTTTGTTTGTTTGTTGTTTGTTTTTTAAGAAATGATAGGAGAAGGGAGAGAGAGGAGAGAGAAAGTATGTGTGTGTGTGTGTGTGTGTGTGTGTGTGTGTGTGTAACAGATCTGTTCTTTGGTTCTTTTTCTATACATCATCAGTACATATAGGTCTACTTTATTCATCTGACCACCTGCCTAGTACTTCACTGTATGGATGTACCATGACACATTCAACTACACCCCTAGTGATGAAAGAATATCTAATCTTTCAATATTATACAACAATGCTGCAACAAACTCAACTAACACAAAAGAGAATCCTTTTAAAAGACTGTATTTAAGGGACCAGCAGCTGGCATAATGGCTATGTCGTTGGACTCCCATGTAGTTGACCACGGTTCAAGTCCTGGACCCGGTGGCTTAAACACATGCCAGGCCCACGTGTGTGTGTGCCCAAGATCCTGAGAGAAGAATGGAGGAGAAGGGATTGTGGCATGGCCATTCCCCTGGGGGGTGATTTCTCACTTTCTTTCTCTCTGTCTCTGCCTTCCTTGCAAGCGCACACACCCTATAGCAAAAACATCTCAAAAAAAGAGAAAAAAAAAGGATCAAAGATCTAAAAGTAAAGCTCTAATCTATAAAACTACTTGTGGGAAACACTTAAAGACAGTGGAGTAGGCAAAGATTTTTCTAATAAGATCCATAAAGCATGGACAACACCAAAATAACTGAGATTGCATCAAACCAAAAAGCTTCTGGACGACAAACAATAAAAAGACAGCCCCAAAATACGTGCAAACTACACCTCAGATAAGGGATCAATAATCAGAACACACAGGGAACTCATGCAGCCAGTCTACAGAAAAACGAATAATTTAATTAAAATGGACAACTGATCTGAACAGGCAACTCTCAAAAGAAGTCATTATGAATGGCCAAAAAGCATATGAGAAAATATTCAATATTTCTTATCTGAAGGGAAGTGCAAGTCAAAACCACAAGGAAGTATAGCCTAACCCAGTCATAATGGCTATGATCAGGAGAAAGAAGAATGACAAGTGCTGGCCAGGCTGTGGTGAAGAGGGAACTCTCCTGCACTGCTGGTGAGAAGGCAAATTAGTACAGCCACTGCAGATAGCGTTAGGGAAGTGCCAAAAATTTAGTGAGAACTACCATGTGACTGAGTGATCCCACTGCTGGGTATGTATCCCAGGGACAGGAAATCACTCAGTAGTAAACACATTGGTACCTCCATGTTTACTGCAGCATTATTTACGAGAGCTGAGACATGGAATGAACCCACTATCCAACAAACCATGACTAGATTGCTCAAGTGTGGAACACATAGACAATGGAATACTAATCAGCCATAAAGAACAATGAGATTCTGTTATAAGACAAAGCGGTTGAGTATGGATGATATAATGCTAAGTGAAATAAGCCAGACTATCAAGGCAAATACTACATGTACCAAATGTCTGCACTCTATGGCAGAAATTTAAAGATTCCAAGATACAGAAATAAAGTAACTGTAGGTACCAGACTGTGCAGGGGTTAGGGCTAGTAGAGGAAAGGGGGAAAAGGGCTTTTAAGAGACCCCGAAATACAAGTAGACAGGGCAAATGGATTGGGGAACAGTATACCACAAGTGACTGAAAAAAAAGACATTGCCACTCTTAACCTAAAACACATACACACACACCAAATAAAGAAGAAAGAAAAGAGAGAGAGAGTGAGATTCCATGTGGCTTCCATATAGAACAAGATCAAAGATGTCAGAAAAACAAAGAGTTCAAAGAGGAGGGAGTGGTCAACTGTGTCAAATGTTAAAGACATAATAGGTAACATACTGACTGAAGTGAGTATGCTTGATTTAACAGTAAATGGACCACTTAACTTCGGGGAAGAAGTGAGTTCAACAGTAATAAGCCAAACATACAAATATAGACATAGCTAATACAGACTACCCTTACAAAACACTGGGTAGAAAGGGAAGGAGACAGATGACTCCTGAGGGCTAGAGAATGAATAAACTGGAATATAAATGTGTTTTGGCCTGGGTTAGTGCACTTAACTACTTTTCTTTTTCCAATTTACATGCTGAACAGAGAAAGGCAGTTAAAAAAAAAAAAAAGAAAGAAAGAAAAAAAGAGGAGCTGAAAATAGGAGAAAGAATTTATGGAACAAGGTCCTCAAAGAGGTGAAGAAGGCAAGATGCAAAATACAGTTAGACATCCACCTACAGAGAGATGAAACTGGACACCTAACTCTTACCAGTAACAAAAATCAACTCGAAATGGCTCAAAAAGTTCTAACCCTAACATTTCAAACTATAAAACTAGTAGTGAAAAATACAGAGAAATTCCTGAAGACACTGAAGTAGGCAAAGACTTCTTAAATAAGACCCCAAAGCACAGGCAATAATCCCAAAAATAGACAAGTGGGATTATACCAGGTTAAAAAGCTTCTGCACAAGAAAAGAAACAATAATTAGAGTGAATTGACAACTCTGAGAATGGGAGAATATATTTGCAAACTGTCCCTCACATAAGGGACTGATAACCAGAATATACAGGGAACTCAAACTGCTTACCCAAAAAAGAAAAAAAAAAAGAGAGAGAGAAGATGAGCTGAACAATCAACTCTCTAAGGAAGACATACAAACAACAACAAAGCAGATGAAAAAATGTTCAACATCCCTTATCATAAGGGAGACGCGAATCAAAATCACAATGTTCTAACATCAAGCCCCAGTCAGAATGGCTAAGGTTAAAAAAATAACGGTAAGTGTTGCTAAGGCTGTGGTGAAGAGGATTCTTCTACACTGTTGGTGAAGATGTAAATTAGTACAGCCACTGCAGAGAACCATATGGAATTTCCTCAAAGACCTACAAATAGAAGTAGCATATGATCCAGCAATTCCACTCCTGAGAATTCACTCAAAGGATGGGAATACATTCAGAAAGGCACTAGCATACCCATGTTTATTGCAGCATTATTCATAATTGCTAAGACATGGAATCAACCCAAATATCCATGAACGGATGAACTGATTGAAAATGTGTGGCACATATACACTACAGAATACTACTCAGCCATAAAAAAACAATGAGACCCTGGCATTCGATAGAAAGTGGACGAATAGGGAAGATTTAATGCTAAGCAAAAAAGCCAGATTTTGCAGTAGAGGCACTGTATGTTCCCACTCAATATATACAAAATACCTGCATTCTGTGGCAGAAATAGGATGGTAGGAAGGTATAAAAACATGGAGAGCAGCTACAGATACTAGAGACTCTGTGAGGAGTGGGAAATAGGGGAGCATGAGAGAGAGGAAATCCAGGGGAAAAAGGAAGAAGTGAAACATTAAAGGACACAAAAATGGGAAATTATCTGTGGATAATACTGGGTATGGTAAGAGCTTTGAATGAAATAATACACGGTGTATTCAAGCTGGGAAAATTCATTTTGCATGTTGTGATGATATACAGTGCCTGAATATAAAAATAAAATAAAGGAATACAGATAGACAGACTAAACCTAGAGGGGGAGGAGGGGCAAGTCATCTTCTTGTGAAACTAGAAGTTAGGAGAGAAGCATCGAAGCAGATGCCAGTACTTACAGAAGCCAGGGAAGATGCTCAGCAAACCCTCACCTGTTGGCCTCAATGCTTCTCGCTGAAAGAAGAAGCACGTTCATCTGCTAACAGTGAGAAAGCGTACTGTGAAATAACAGAGTGAATAGTTAAAAAAAAAAAACAACCCTATTACAGAGAATGAGAGAAAGTGATCGCCAAGGACACAAAAATCACCAGATGGTATTGAGACACCAGTGGAAACTAGAGACCATAAATAATGACTCTCTGTCCAGCAATATTTTCTCAAGACCCAGCAGTTCTAGTGTGGGAGCCAAACTGTCCGATCAGTGGATTGATCAAAGGTTGGGTAGTTTCACTCATTTTTTGAGTACCCAACATGCACCAAGATCGTTCAAAGGGTTGGGGAACAACAGCAAAAGATTTATAAAATAGATTACAAGGAAATGGAAGAAAAAAAGTTGAATATGCATTTTGGGTAAGACTAAGCTTGGTGACTAGATAGAAAAAGTAGAGCAAAAAAAAAAAGAGACACAGGATGACTGGAGAATGGGAGAAGTTAGAAATAAATGAAAGAAAGGAGGGGTGGAAAAAGAAGAAAGAAAAAAGATGAGTAGTTACAATCGATGTACAGGTGCAAGCATTTGGTACTGCTGGGGAACAACATGGTTCAAGACCCAGTCATGACAGCAAGTTGCTGGACAGGATGATGATGATGGCCACTGGAAAAAGAGACGGAAGGAAGTGGGGGGCTACAGAAACGGAGAGACATCACATATGAACACTCAGATCGCCTAGGATAGCAGAAACACACAAAGGATAAGAGAACTGTCGAACTTCCCGGAAGATGTAGGTGAATGATCAACAGGACAGAAAACAAAAGAAAGAAAATAATTAGAAGTAATGCAGTGCTGGAGCCAGAACCCAAACGCTATCTTATACAGTTGAAGACGAAAGAGCTCCAAGTATGCCCTGCACCCCGCCTGCTAGCACATGACTGATGAAGAATCGGAACAGCACGCAGAGGGAGACGGAGCCTGCTAGAAAGGTGAGGGTAACCTAAAGCCATAAAGCTCTCAGAAGACAACGGGGCCATAAAGTCACATGATCCTTGGGTAGGACAATGGTTTCTTACATATAACACCAAAACACAAGCAAAGTGGACATCGAAATTCAAACTTCTTGGTACTTTAAAGGACACCATCAAGAAAGTAGCAAAACAACACAAAAAATGGGAATACAATTTTACAAATCATTATCTGATAAGGAACTTGTGTCTAAAATAGATAAAGAACTCATGAATTAAAAACAAATGAACCAATTAAAAATGAGCAAAGGGTCTGAACAGACACTATTCTAAGAAAGATACTTAAATAGCCAAAAAATACATGAAAAGATATTCAAATTCACTAGCCAATCAGGAAATGCAAATCAAAACCACAGTGTGGGAAGGGGAGCTATTTGTTAACAGGTATAGAGGTTTCACTGAAAAAAATGAAAACATTCTGGAGATGGGTGGAGGTGATTGGTGTATAACAATGTGAATGTATTCAACGCCACTGAAATGTGTAGTTAAAAGCGGTTAAAAAGGTAAACTTCACACTATTTCACAACTACTAAAAAGGCCCAGAGTAAGGGCCTCCTCACACCCCCTTTGAGGACTAACATCAAGAAGACAGTACTAGTAACACAAGCAGGGGAATGCGGACAAACTGGAACCCTCATACACTGCCGGGGGGGGGGAAAGAAGTGCTGAAACTACACTTTTGGAAAAGAGTGACACCTCCCAGTACTAGTAACACAAGCAGGGGAATGCGGACAAACTGGAACCCTCATACACTGCCGGGGGGGGGAAATGAAGTGCTGAAGCTACTTTTGGAAAATAGTCTGACACCTCCTCAAACAATCAGACAGAGTAATCCTATGACCTAGCAATTCTGCTCCTGGGTATATCTCCAAGAGAAATGAAAACACGCGTCTGCATAGAAATTTGTACGCAAATGCTCATAGCAGCACTGTAACCGCTGAAGGGCATACCCATGTGTCCACCAACTGACAAGTGGATGAATGAAGGGAGGCACAGCCACACAGTGAATTATTAGTACTCCACGAAAGGGAAGGAAGCACAACAGATACATCCCACAACACTGTGGTACGTGACAGGAACCAGACAAAAAGGATTCCATCACAAATTGTCCAAAGTAGGAAAATCTACAAAGATAACCAAGGTAAGAGATTACTGTGGATAGGAGGTGGGAGAAGTGCGGGCAGTGCTGAGAAATACGGAATACCTTCTAGAGTGATGGCACGCATTCTAACACGGATTTTGATGACGGTCACGAACTCAGAGTAAACTGAAAAATCACTGAATTACACACTTTACACGGATGTTGTATGATATGTGATTTCATCTGAATAAAATTATCTTTAAAAAAATTAAAAACCTTGAGGGTGGTCAAATACTCTACTGACGCAATCACGAAACTAAAAGAAAAGCTGACTGAATGGAGGTCAGAGGAAACCAGAGACCCACAACTAGATGCAGCCACAGATCTGGGAGTTTTCACTTCCTAGGAAGTTCGTAACTGGGATGAATGGCAACAACTGAGTAAGACATGCACGCTAGATTATAGTATTTTCCCAGTGTTCACGGATACTGATGGATAGCCCTTGTTCTTGAAATACACATGTGCTCACAAGTAACAGGGTGTGTTGCCTGCAACTTGATTTCAAAAGGACCAGAAAAAAAATGTATACATTAAAAAGAATAAACAAATGTGTTAGAATATTAATATTTGGAAAATCTGAAAAGGGGAACATGGAAATTATTTCTGTACCATTTTTGTGTGACATTAAAATGCAAAGTTTAAGTTTGGCCTGTGCTGTGGCACTTCTATCTCCTATGTGTGTGTGCACAGAATTTTTTTTTTTTTTGAGAGATTTTCGCTATAGGGCACGTGCGCTTGCCAGACAGACAGAGAGAGACATAGAGACAGAAAGCGAGAAATCACCCCCCAGAGGGGATGGTCACGCCGCAATCCCTTCTCCTCCATTCTCCTCTCGGGATCTTGGGCACGCACGCACACGCGCCCGGCGTGAGTTTTAAGCCACCAGGTCCGGGACGTGAACAGCGGTCAACTACGTGAGAGTCCAGCGACATAGCCATTACGCTAACTGCTGGTTCCCCACAGAATTTTTTTTTTATCTTGCTGTTCACATAAAATTTGCTTGAAAAAAAAATACTTGATCACTTCTGCTTTTATGGCAGAAAACTCAGATATTGCCCATACAAGATCATTTAAAATACTGGCTGGTATAGGGGGACTCTAGGACTCTAAAAAGAAAGCTCTACCAAAACTAAAAAAGCCCCTGAATACAAATAAGCAGAGAAGTTCGTTAAACGGCTGCAGGAAAACATCGGGTCCGTTTCCATTTCCAGTAAGGGCAGTGTTGGAAGGGACAGTGAAAAAAGAAAAACTAAGTAAAGGGAGGACAAGAAGAAAGCAAGAGAACAGCTGGGGTCAGGGTGGGAGGCAGTTAGGTGCAAGAGAAAGAAATTAGGAGGTTAAAGAAAAAAGAGGGGGCAGGTGGGAGGCAGGGAGAGCAGAGCCACTGCGAGCGGGAGAACAGACTGAAATTCACACACAGTACTGTGTGCACGCTGGGAGAAAAGGAAGGCTGCTCTTAATTAATACTATAAATTGAGGCCCTGAATACACGAGAGTGTGTTCTCTGGCATAAAATTCAAATAAAACAGTATCTTGTGTCCTTCGGGCACTTAGTTATAAATACACAGAAGGAAGAAAAAAAAAAAGAAAGAAAGAAAAAGGCATGCGTATGTTCCATGGCTGGGTCCATATGTTCTCAACAATGAAGAAAGGAGCTGGTGGGTAAACAACGCATAAATAATATTAATGAGGCATTCTGCTGCAGAACTTTTAAAAGCAATCCACAGCAATATTTTATTTATTTCTATGTACTATTCCGAATTTATAACTAAACATACAGTGAAGAAACGAGCCTGCACAACGGCACCCAAAGCACATAAAACAGTGCTGTTCTCAAATTTTCTGGTTTTGTTTAGAGTAGTGCTACCAGGACAGCTTTCATTCTTTTCTATTTTAATGACTTGCAGTGAGAGCACTAACCAGAGACACACATGCGGAGGGAGAAAAAGCCCTCAGAGGAGGCGTGGTCACACATCGGCCCCTCCTCCTCCATTTCTCCGTCCTGCCGGGATTTGGGGCATGCATGCACCTGTGTCCGACGTGTTTTTAAAGACACCAGAGCTGAGATGTGGACCATAGTATCTGACTCCTTTTTTTTGTTTTTAAAGATTTTTTTTTTTCTTTTTTTTTGCCATAGGGCACATGTGCTTACTGAGAAAGAGAGAAACACAGGAAGGGGGGTGGGGGGAGACAGAAAGAAATAAACAGAAACAGAGAGAGAGAAAGTGAGAAATCACTCACAGGGGGATGGCCACACCACAGTCCCTTTTCCTCCATTCTCCTCTTAGGATTGTGGGAAGGCATGCACACACACCTGGTGTGATTTTCAAGCCACCGGTTGGGCATGCAAACCTCAGTGGCCATGTGGGGGCCCAATGCCTTAACCACACCAAATGCTGGCCCGGGATCTGCCTCCTTTGAATGGCGAGGCTGCAAGCCCAGCCCCAGCAGCACTGGGTGCCACGAGGAAAAGTCCACACGCTGTGCTGTCCAACGTGGCGGTCACAGCCACGTGGAGTTACGACGTGCTCCAGATGTGGCTACAGTGGCAGAGGAATTCAACGGTCCCACATGGCCAGTGGGATCACAGTGAAAAGTGCAGGTGTAGGGGAGTGGCTAAAACACCCAGAGAGTTTGGGGTAACAGATAATGGCAGTCCTAGGAAACTAACACACACCTCAAACACGACAATGACAATGAGGCAAAAAAGTCCTCGTGTTCGTCCTGTGTCAAAGGAGATGCTACTGTTCCTCGGTCAGGGGATCTCTTTAGCACATGGAGGGCCTTTCGTCCTGACCGACCCGCAGCGGGATGATGACTGGGGATGATGCACCGCCAGCTATCGTTTCCGGAACGCTTTGTCTGGGCGCTCTGCGGATGCTGCACGTGCCTTATCACACTTAATCCTCGCAACGTTGCTAAGCAGGTGATATGACCGCTTTTTAAATATTTTTACATTTACTGTTAGGGTGAGCGCATGCACTGAAAAGAAACACGGAGAGAGGGCGGGGAGGGAGGATGGCCATGCCACAACCTCTTCCCCTTCATTCTCCTGTTGGGATTTTGCGCACACATACACACACATCAGATATATTTCTCTTTCTTTTATTTAATTTTTTTGAGAGGCTTTTGCTATAGGGTGCATGTGCTCACCAGAAAGACAAAGAGAGACTAAAAGCAAAAAATCACCCCCTGGGGGGATGGCCACGCCACAATCCCTTCTCCATTCTCCTCTCGGGATCTTGGGCACGCACGCACACGTGCCCAGAATGAGTTTAAGCCACCAGGTCCAGGACTCGAACCACAGTCGACTACATGGGAGTTCAGTGACATAGCCATTATGCTAATTGCTGATCCCCAGACATATTTTTGAAGCCACTAGGTCCAGGACTCGAACTACACAGCAGCTCGATAGGATCCAGCTTCCTTAACCACCACATCACTGGCTGGCTGGCCCATGACTGCTACTTTTTTAAGAGAGATTTTTTGCTGTAGGGAGAGTGTGCTTACCAGAGAGTCACAGAGAGACAGACAGAGAGACAAAAAGAAAGAAATCACCTCCCCCCATAAGGGATGGCCATGCCACAATCCCCTCTCCTCCATTCTCCTCTTGTGATTTTGGGCACACACGCACCCAGGGTGAGTTTTAAGTCACTGCGTCCAGGACTTGAACCTTGGTCAACTATGTGGAAGTCCACGACGTAACCATTATGCCATCTGCTGGTCCTAACTGGCACTTCTGAAGCTGAGACATCAAAATATCCAGCTAGATTTTTGCCAAGCATACTTTTTTTTTTTAAGAGGTTTTTGCTTTAGGGCATGTGCGCTCGCCGGAAACATGTGCGCTCGCCGGAAAGAAAGAGAAAGACAGAAAGTGAGAAATCACCCCCCGAGGGGGTATGGCCATGCTGCAATTCCTTCTCCTACATTCTCCTCTCGGGATCTTGGGCACATATACACGCGCGCACCCGGCATGAATTTAAGTCACCGGGTCCGGGACTTGAACCATGGTCAACTACATGGGAGTCCAGCCACATAGCCATTACACTAACTGCTGGTCCTACCAAGTATTCTTAAGTAGATCTTGTCCAGAAAGAGCAGCTAGGTAGCCCACTTGCTAAATATCCTTCTTCTATGTACTTGGAGGTCATTATTGAATGATCACAGAATGCCATCCAATTGAATCTAGAATTTGAAGAGACGCAGGCAACAACTATACCCTCTTCTCTCCCCCACAAATCGCCCAGCATGATGCATTCACTTGACGAACATTTTTAAGCATGTGCTACACACCATTCCAGCAACTGAGGGTATGCAGGTAAAAAATACAAAGTCCCTGCTTCATGAACTTGTATTCTAATCGGAGGAGACAAACATGCAAATGCCCAGAAATCTTCGTTTCCTATCATGACAGATGCTACAAAGAAAAAAGTCCGGGAGAACCAGGGGACAGAAAGGACCACTTTGCTACAATGGTCTGGGCGAACCTCTGAACACACAGCATTAATCCAGGAGGCTGAGCAAGACGCAGAGTCATCACGGTAACCCCCAGGGAGAAAAGTAAGTACACGGATGAGAGACGAGAGACGGAAGTGATGGAGAAGGGCTGAGGTCAGAAAGCGGCCCGTGAGGGAGGGATGGGTGGGAGGAGGTGAGGTGAGAACTAGTGGAGAAAGACGAAGGGAGACCTTGTCATTCAGGCTCTATTCTGCTTACAAAAGGAAGCCACTGCAGGATTAATACAACAATATTAACAGCAATGCTTGGGCTGATTCCACGGAAGATTTGCAGACTGCTCTTGGCCATTTCTTGGATATTTGCTATGATTCTTTTATATTTGCCTGAGTCAGGTGAGGCAAGTTTTACTATCTCTTGGTTTCATCCCAAGACACCTCAAATCCTGCCTCCTGCAAGGGGAGGGTAATACATCACAGATGCACAGAAACACATACAGAAGCAATTTCCATTAGCTCTCCTATTCTAATTAAGCTGAATCAGATCTAAAACCTTAACGCCTCTTAAAAATTCCATCAACCTCAACCTTTAAGAGGAAAAAAGTGACAGGAGGGTCCAGTTTCATCCTTACGCATGTAAGATACCTGGTTTTCTCAACATCACTTATTTAAGAGACTATGTTTTCCACACTGGGTCTTCCTATGGTCCTGTCAAAAATTAACTGACTGCATATGCTTGGGTTTATTTCTGGGCTTTCTATTCAATTCCATTGCTCTATGTGTGTTTTTACCCTAGTGCATAATGTTTTCATTACTACAGTGCTATGATATGAATACATTCCCCTAAAATTCACATGCTGAAATTTGGTGGCTACTGTGATGGCATTAAGAGGATGGAAAACCTGATGTGACTATGGTTTTAAAAGGTGAGGCTTTGGGGAGGTAATTAGGATCAAATGAAGTCATCAGGGTAGGGCCCCATGCCTGAATATTGGTAGCTTTGTAAGAAGAGGAAGAGAGACCGAAGTTCACACTCGCTCTTACCCTCTCACCATCTGATACCCCACATTGCCTCACGACTCTGCAAAAAGTCTCCATTTACCAGACGAAGTCCCTGCCACTGGACTCCACAGGGAATAAACCTTCATTCTCTATAAACTATGCAATCTGTGATACTCAGTTATAACAACAGAAAAAATGGACTGAAACATATAGCTTTGAAATATAATTTGAAATCAGAAACCATGATGGATCCAACTTCATTTTTCTTCTCAAGGTTGTTTTGGCTATGTTTTCTGTTGTTCCATACAAATCTTAGAATTATCTTTTTCTATTTCGGTGAAAAATGTCATTGGAAGTATGATAATGATTACACTGAACCTCTATATTATAGCATACACAAAAATCAACTCAAAACAGATTCAGGGCCTAAACATAAGACCCGAAAACATAAAACTCCTGAAAGAAAACTTACGGAAAAATCTCTTTGATAAAAATCTCGGCAATTAATGAAAAAAAAAAATCTCATCAATGACTTTTTTTTTCTTTTTTGGGGGGGGAATCACATCAAATGCTTAAACAATGAGAAAAAATAAGCAAATGGGATGATATCAAGCCAAAACCTTCTGCATAGCAAAGGAATCCATCAACAAAATGAAAAGGCAGCCTGTGGATTGGGAGAAAATATCTGTAAACCCTGTTAACTGCCAAGGGGTTAATATCTATTACATAAAAGACGTTCATACAACTAAATACCACAACAATCAAACAAACAAAAACAAATGACCTGATTAAAAATGGGCAAAGGAGAGACCAGCAGTTAGCGTAATGGCTATGTCACTGGATTCCCACGTAGTCAACTATGGTTCGAGTCCCGGACCCAGTGGCTTAAACTCATGCCAGGTGCGTGTGTGTGCGTGCCCAAGATCCCAAGAGGAGAATGGAGGAGAAGGGAGTGCAGCATGGCCATCCTCCCCTGGGGGGCGATTTCTCACTTTCTATCTCTCTGTATCTCTCTGTCTGTCTGGCAAGTGCACACGCCCTATAGCAAAAACCTCTCCCCCCGCCAAAAAAAAAAAAAAAATAGGCAAAGGAGTTGAACAGACATTTTGCCAAAGAAATCATACAAAGGCCCAAACTCTAAATGAATAGGTACTCAACATCAATAATTACCAGGGAAATACAAATTAAAACCACAGTAAAGAGAAAACAAGTGTTGGCAAGGGAGGGGAGAAAAGGCAACCTTTGTATACTCTTGATGGAAATATAATCTGGGAAAGCCATCTTGAAAATCAACATGGAGATTCCTCAGAAACGGAACAGCAGAACTACCATATGGCCCAGCAACCCTACTCTGGGGTACGTGTCCAAAGGAAATATAATCAGCACCTGAGGGAGAAATCTGTGTGCCCATATTCAGTGCAGCACAATCCGCAAACATCCAAGGTATGGGAATAGTCTAACTGCACACCAGCAGATGAACGGAGAAGGAATAATAGCATATACCTTGTGTGTTTTGACCAAAACCCAGACAGGATGGACAAATGCAGGACTTTTCCCTCCTTCTGTCTCTCTGTGGTGAGAGCATATGCCCTCTGGCAAGGCTCCCAAGTATTAAGGCAAGTCCCCACCTTACAAGGCATTGAAGGAGAGCTCAATTTCCAAGCCTTCTAAACATGGAGAAGTCCACAGCTGTCACTAAGCTTACTGAATATGCCTCGACTTTATTAAAAGAAGGGTTTCTGGAATTCCTAAGCCTGTGAACAAGTTTGCTAATGCGTTTCACAAGAGCAACTGGTGCTGTATGTGCTTTAACTTGAACAAAACTTTCTCACTGTCTAGTGTATTTTCATCATCCTTCGTTTCTTCAACGGTAGAAAGTTATACGACAGCAGATTCCTCACACTGTCGAAATCCTGTTTTCTCCCTGCATGGTACCAGTGAGTGACTAACAGCGAGTCAGAGATAAAAATCAGTCATCGAGAGAGGAGGCCAGGCTAGAAGGGTGCCAACTGAAGGGGTATGGGTGCCAGGAACCTCTGGGCCTCTTAAATCCAATGGAAATAGCTGTAAAACTGGTTTGGGCAGGGGGAGGGGGAGCACCAAAGAACTCTGAATAATAAAAACCCAACAGGCTAAACTCACAGAGAAACACTGAGGCACTGAAAGAGATGCTCAAACCACAGGACATGTCATAAAGCAAATCACGACTTTAAAAGTGATACTCAAGTGAAACCAAAGTGATGTTAGACCTAAAACACAAACACACACTAGAGACGTAAAACAGCCACTAAAAATGCGGTACATGAGTAGGCAGAATATCGGCTCCCCAGAAATGTTCAAGTCCTAACCTCCGAACCTTCGACTGTGTTACCACATGTGCGAACAGGCCATAGCCGCAAAGTCTCTGTCCAGCTGAGCCCTGCAGAGAAATTCTCCCACAGTCAATCTTACTGTGGTCTAGAGACCCCTCCAGCCAGACTCCCTAAGGGGCTGGTGAAGTTTGGTCTTACATTAAATGTCTCTCCCAGAAACTTGTATCTAAACTGTCTGATAACGAGATCTCTGTCGATGTTCTCTGCTGCTCACTCCCACCACTGAGAACAGTACTGATCCCAAGGTAGGGATGTGATGAAGTACTTGCTGAATTAGAGAACTATCTGGAAGTACGGGATTTGAAGCCAGACATTGTGACTCCGAAAGTCTACAACAATTTGAAGTCTAGGAACCTTAATAGGCAACATCCTGTTTCCTGGTTGGCTAATCTAAAGAAACGTCTACCAATAAATGAGCCTAAGAGAAGGAAAGCAGTGTCCAATAGGTGCAGTCACGAGACCATGGAACTACAAACAGCTAGAACAGAGCAACCCACGGAGACAAAGAGCAGTACTGAAAACCCCACCACATGGAAACGCTTTCTAAGGTGACCACTAACCACAACTAAATGCCAAGAGAGCAATGAAAATGTTCACTGTAAGGTAAATAAAATGTTTCAAGATCCCCCCAAAAAATAAAAGAGATCCTGATTCTGCCTTGTTTACTTATAAATACATATACTCTAGGTATAAAATATAAACTTCGGGGCCAGCAGGTGGCATGGTGTTTAAAGGTGCTGGACTCCCACATGGCCGACTGCAGTTTGAATCCTGGACCTGGTGGTTTCCTTTCTCACTTTCCCTCTTTCTCTTTTTCTGTCTCTCTCTGATCAAACTGGAAACTAATAATAAACAAAATTCAATAAAATAATTCTTTAAAAAAATAAAATATAAACTTTATTTCATGCTAAGGAAAAGGTTTCAGTTAAAACAAAGATCTTATTCATGGTGTCATCTGTCTTTCAGATCTGTTCTCCTCTTCCAGAGTAAAGAAAGGAGGTAGGTTAGTACCGAAGTCTGTGCTCCAGGACCGGAAGGGTGCAGAGGTTACGGCCACCAAAGCCAGTCCTTCTAGACCCAGAGGAAGACAGTCTGGACTTCTGGTTTCGATGTTCCATGCACCGACACACAGATAGCATGAAGCACGACTAGATAGTTTTAGGAAACAATGGGACCCAGGGCAACGAAGGCCCAGGGGTCAAGTCAGTACTCTCTCACCACACTGCTACCCTCTGACTACTAAAATCAAATGCTCCATTTCCTTGTTTTCTTTTTTTAAGAATTACTTATTTAATTTTATTTATTGTCATTCTTTTTAAATTTAACCAGAGAAAGAGAGACAGAAGAGGAAAAAGCAAGGCACCAGGCTCAGGACTCAAACTACAACCGGCCACGTGGGAATCTAGTGCCGTGACTACCAGGCCACCTGCCGGCCCTGATGCCCAGTTCTAATGGCTGATACTGATGGAAATTTACATGCTACCATGGTAATGACATCTCTCCTACCTAGTGTATAAATGTCCCCTTCAATGCTCACTGGTCCCCACAGACGGGCTGTGAGGATGGCCACATACTCGGTAGCCTGACCCGGCCTCCCTGCAGCATGGCGGACACAGGAAAAGCCTGGCAGGTGAAAGCCTGAACGCAGCGGGTCCCCTTTCCACCTGCACTCGCATCTCTGTCACTCCGTCAGACATCACTGTGCAGTGCAAGGCCAGACATCTTGCTGAAAAGGGTCCCGTGTCACCAAACGTAGGTATCTACTGAGAGTTTCCTTAGACTTTAGACTTTTTTCCTTGATATCAAATCATTTTTTATTTCATTGACACTCAAAGGATTTTAGAAAGTTTCTGCCTTTGTAGCAATTCTAACAATCCATGTAGAAATTGGTCTCTCCTTAAATAACAAATTACATATCATTTTAGCATCTAATCTGAAACTTTATTTTCAAAATACTCAGTTTGGTGGACATAATTGCCACATAAATTATAATTTCCATACATAAAGAATTAATGATGAGCAATAAAATACCATATAGCTGCCACAGGGAAAATATTCTATGAAATGACGCTGACATTAATAGTTTAATAATAATTAAGTTACCACTCTGAAAGGTTAATAGTGGTATTGTTTCACCTTTGAAAACTTTTCACAATAACAATATTTTAACACAAGAAGTTCACTGGAGACTTTCATACCTATTTCCTATAAATCAGAAAATACAAATATCCCAAAATTAGGCATATCCTTCCACAGAACATTCATGCAAGATTTTAAATGGTTAAAAGCTCCTGGCGGGGCCAGCAGGTGGCATGGTGGTTGAGGCAATGGACTTCTCACATGGCCAACCATGGTTTGAGCCCCAGACCTGGCGGTTTCTCTGTCGCTCTCTCTCTTCCCCTCCCTCACTCCCTCCCTCCTCTACCACCCTCACTCTCTCTCTGTCTTTATCTGGAGAATGCATGTTAAAAAGTAATAATAAATAAGTAAAATAAATCACTCTTTTAAAAAAATAGAAAAAATCTCCTGGAGTAACAGAAAAGTGAGTACACAAAATAGATTTAAGATTACAATTAAGTAAAAGACCCAAAAGTTAGCGGTCTGAATGCTATAAAGTTATAATAACTGAGTCATGGGAAGAGACGTATCAATTTTCTATTTGCTTTTCAAAATGTGTCTGTAGGTCATTTCTCCAATCATAGAAGAGCAAAAACAAAATGAATCCAAAGAATGGTAATGGTGACCATGGGACCATGGGACAGAAAAAAAGAGTGCTGGGTTAAAGAAAATAAAAATGTGTATTTGCCATCAGTGCAGCTCCGTGTCAGCCCTGAGAGCTGGACCCACACTCGCACGGCAAGGCACCCTCCTTGCACACTCTGCAGAATTCCTCCTATCTCCTGACACATACAAGCCCTTCCCTGCTCACGGTGGGGTCCAGAAATGTTACTGTACGTACTCAGAGAAGAGGCCCTCGCCACGCTAAAGACACTGTGCTACTCCAAGGTTGAAAGGCAAGGTGAGCTCCTGGCTTCTACCCAGCCGTCTCTGAAGCAGCGTGCTAAGTTTCCTACTTCCCTAGCACGGCAGGAGTATGTTTACAGAGAAAGCTAGCCTGACATGAAAAGATAACTCGGGAGTCCCATATCCATTCCATTTCTTAAACCAAGAGAAATCAAAATGTAAACAGACAAATGGTGAAAACAAACTAAAGTTACCAAACATTTAGGCTCTGTTTGTTTAAAGTGAGACTGTTTGCTCAAAGATTATTAAATTTGCTAACGGGGTAGGGACTTCACAGCAGAAAACAAGTTGGGTACACTAAGAACACAATAGAAGAGCCTGTCAATAACGTATGAAATAAGGAAAAATCTATTATCACATTTAATTCAAGTGACAATTACTCATATAAACTTTTTCTGTGAGAATATAAATATATTGGGTATTCGGAAAAGTCATGGCACATTTTTGCAAAGAAAAACATAGAAAAATATGTCAAGACTTTTCCAATGACCCAATATAGATAAAATCAATAAAAAACCTTGTTTCTATTTATTTATGTATATTAGTTTTACTTAAAGACACATGTGCGAGAGAAAGAGGGAGTGAGAGAAGGGAAAGTGAGAACTCAACCCCTAGGGGGCGATGGCCATGCTGCAATCCCTTCTCCAGTTTCCTCTCAAGATCCTGGGCATGCATGGATATGCGTCCAGTGTGATTTTCAAACTGCTGGGTCTGGGACTCGAACTGCAGAGTCAACCATGTGTGATCTATCGCCAAAACCTTCATTCCACCTGCTGGCTCAATGAAACCTGTTTAAAAGTTCATTGAGTGGTTACTAAGAACAGCTCCAGCATAAGGGCAGGAAGGAAGCGGCACGGCCATGCAGCCAACAATGGCGGAACGCAGCCAACAATGGCGGAACGCCAGCTCCACGCAGGCACTGAGAACAGCGATGGCCATGAACAATGAGAGAGATGCCCATGCTGTCTCCAGACTTCACAGAGCAGAGCGCCCAATGGGAAGAAAAGCAGTCCACACACAAGTACAAAGGGGTGATTATTTTAGCCACTCGACACACACATACGGAGTGCCGACTGTGTCAGGTGTTGCAGGGCAGGTGGGGAAACCACAGCCCCATCGTTTAAGAAATATCTGGAAAGCTGTCCTCCGGAGACCAGTCACAGAAGTAGAGGTCGGCTTTATTTAGAGAATCGTGTAAGTCGTCCTCAAATCCCAACCCTGCACTCAGAGATCAAAGGACAGGTAGACCCACCTGCACAGTAAGCAGAGGGAACCCACGGATGGGGAGTGGTCAGAGGCCGCGTCATAGGGCGGGTCACGCTGGAGCGGAGACCTGGAAGTACCCTCTACCAGGTTTCCCCCGGCTGCAGTTAACCAACTGTGGTCTGGAATTCTGAGAGCGTGACCACGTGGACATGCCTTTACTACAGAATACTGCTCTAACCACTCTACTGTATTAGAGGCTGTTGCTAACCCCGCCCTGTGCCCAGTTTGTAAATAAAGGGGACCAAACACAGTACAGCTAGGAATCGGCACCGTCCTCAGCTTCAGGCCCCCGTGGAGGGTCTTGGAGTGATTGTCGGGGGGGAGGGGCGGTGTTGGGGGGGGCCTTCGGAAACAGCATCTGTGTCCCAGGGGATGAGCAGCAAGCAGATCATGGGGAGGGAGAAGCATGACAAAGAGGAAAGAGAAGGCAGGGGACACCGTGAGCCCAGGGTAAGAGAGGACAACCCCATCCCTATGGCTCTTCATTGTGTCACTCTTTTTTTCTCTCTAGAATTTATTATTTTAAGTTTTATTTGTTTGTTTGTTTTTATTTGATACACGGCATACGCACACACCAGAGAGAGAGAGCAAGCCACCGCCAGGTCCAGGACTCAAACTGCAGATGTCCATGTGGGAGTCCAGTGCCTTAACTACCACGCCACCTGCTGGCCCTGTGCTGCTCGCTCGCTCGCTCTTTCTTTCGTTCTTTCTTTATTTATTTTTTTGGAGAGGATTTTGCTATAGGGTACGTGCACTGGCCAGAAAGACAGAGAGAGACAGAGAGACAGAAAGGGAGAAATCACCCACCAGGGGGGATGGCCATGCAGCAATCCCTTCTCCTCCATTCTCCTCTCGGGATCCTGGGCACGCACGCACACGCGCCCGGCATGAGTTTAAGCCACCTGGTCCGGGACTCGAACCACAGTCGACTACATGGGAGTCCAGAGACATAGCCATTACACTAACTGCTGGTCCCTTATTTTTATTTTTTTATTTGCTGCTCTCTCTTAATGAGAGAACCAAGAACATGTCTTTGCGCTAAGGTGAGGATGTTCCACAGACATGAGTAAGACTCAGGGCATGAAGGAAGGCGGGGAGACAGCAGTAAGGGGAGCACCGCTCAGAAGGAACCCAGAAGTAGAGGAAAACTTGGGCTTATCATGCACGTGAACCACATGCGGTTTTCCTTTCCCGGTACAAACGAGCTTACCCCAATGACACTCAGCCCTTTCAGGTAGTCCTGACGAGGCTGGGCTTGCGGGACACATCCGGCCAGCACCACTTTCTTGTTCTCCTCTTGGGCTTTTCTAAAAGATGGAAGGAAAAAGCATGAATTCCTGTGCTCCCGAGTAAGCCCTGGGACACAGCTGTTAGTGCATTGCAGCTCTCCAAATACTCGGCCATTTAGCAAGAAGCTGGATTTTCTTATGATTGCTTAAAGGACACGCACTGTGCTAAGAGCTCTGTGCTGCACGTCTGCGTCACAGGGCACGACAGCAACCCGCTCGGACCAGGTCTTCACGATCACTGTCGTCTCACCACAGAGCAAGCAACACATCGCTAAGACGGTATTCCCAAGGGCAGGAATCGTTCTGGAAAACCACATCTTCCAAACAGACAGGCAAACACTTTAAATGTTGTCTATGTTTAATACCAATGAAAATGTGCCTAAAATTTAATATATTCTTTCCTAATGTCTAAAACAATCCAACATAAAAGCAAAATACACTTTTGAAAAACCTGAATGGGAGAAAAGAGGACACAGAAAGTTTAATACCTACACCCTAGGGGGAGGTCCCCACAACTCTCCAGTCCTGAGCCCCCCCCGACAACTTATATGCCTATTTCTAGACTCTAGACCACCCTCACATGTGTAAACAAACGTGGGTGCTTTTCATACCTATCTGTGTGTGTGTGTGTGTGTGTGTGTGTGTGTGTGTGTGGTGTACATGAATTCTGGAGAAAGAATTTCTGGACTATAGAAACCGAGATGTGAAGTTCATGCTTAGCTCTAATTATTTCCTAGGCATAAATTCTAAGAAACAGAAGGCTGGTTCAAAGGTATGTAGATCCGGTTATTGTATTCATCGTTTCTTTACTCAAGAATTAGCAGATATTTTTATGTGGACATTATCATTTGGGCACGCAGGTATACAGCAAACGCTGATTTCTGTCCTAGAAGACAGAGTGAACAAGTTTGTATAACACAGCTTCTATCTTTTTTGAGAAATTATTCACATCCTTTATTTGTAATTAAACTTTCAAGTCCACAATTCTTTTTTCAAGTACATGAACTTTGAGGTGTTTTGATGCCGTGTTTACTTTTACTGACGAATCTTAGGGTCCTGTGTTTCATGCACTGAACTGGGTCGCTGTCCCCCTTAGCAGTCCCTAGGACTTTGAAACCAACTGAGACAGCTGGGGGCACTAGCAGCCCAGGACCAGGGATGTGAGACCACACTGCGACAGAGTCCAAGTCTACGCTGACACACGTCCACGTCCTCGGTAACTCTTCCAGAAGCACACTGCAGAACTGGGGCTGAATTAACAGGACCCGCTCACGGTAATAAATAGCCACAGTGCAGTCTGGGAAGTACACAGAGAGGGATGAAGCGAATGGATGGGCAGAGTGCTCGAGGTCTATTTCAACAGCTTCTGTAAGTTTTCATTTCAATAACTTCAATATCATGTTTCCACTCGGCCTCCTGAAAAAATGTGTTCATGAAATTAAAAAAAAAAAAAACAACAGCTGACTTCGGTAGATTGCACAACACAGCCAAGGGAACGACTTCCTGGCTGCACCACCTGGCTCACTCTTCAGTCAGTACCGGGCACGCCACTGCACACGGGGACCTCTCTGGCAGTAAATGCAAGATACCTTATCACACCAAACAAAAGAGAGCCTTCCCATTTTCATCAACCGTCTTTATAGAGAACTTAACATCTGGTTGCTTCTAGGAGTTTAGTTACAAACCTGGAATCACTACCAAACTTCCAAAAGAAACTATTAATAATTAAACCCAGGGGCCAGCAGGTGACATGGTGGTTAAGATGCTGGACTCCCACATGGTTGACCATTGTTTGAGTCCCAAACCCGGCAGCTTGCTTTCTTACTTTCTCTTTCTCTCTCTGGTCAAATTTTAAAATAAATAAATGAATGAATAAATGAATAAATCTTAAAAATAATTAGACTCAATCGCGCCCTAGAATGCTATTCAATTAATTAAGAAGCACATCGAAGATCTTATGGCGACTGTTTAAGGGAACAAAGCAGCATCGGAGGCAAGGGCCCTGCACTTCACCAGCTACGGCCCAAGCACGTGAGCCGGGAGAGAACACAAGCAGACAGCGCCGCCTACGACACCCGGAGATGGGGAGATGCACCGTGGGCCAGGGCCGGGGAATGCAGAGCGGGCAAGGGAGGCTCACAGAGACATGTGGGAGGGTTTTACCAGTAGACAGAAGTACAGGGGAGGGATGGAGATGGAAAAGGAGAGCCAGGCAAAAAGTGCCCACTCAGCTGGCTCCTTTATTGTGCCCCCTACCTATACCAGTAAGAATTACTGTTCACTAAAACATCAGCTCCCACAAGGTCAACAGCAGTTCAAGTCCTGGACCTGACAGCTTGCTTTCTCACTTTCTCTCTCTCTGTCTCTCTCTGGTCAAATTAAACAAATAATAGTAACAAATTAAATTACACTAAGTACTTCTTTAAAAAAAAAAGAATTATTTTCTTAATGCATAAACACCATTTTCCCCTAAACTCTCTTTTTGTACCATCCATCTTCCCTAATTTTTTTTCTCTTTATTGCCAGAGTAGGCATGTGCTCACCAGAGACAGAGAAGGAGAGAGAGAGAGAGAACTTCCCAATGGGGAATGGCCACACCACAATCTTTTTCATCCATTTCTCCAACTGGTCAGGATTTTGAACACACATACAGCCTGCACTCAGTGTGGTTTTCAATCTGATGGAGCCAAGCCTAGAAGCATGGTCACTGAGTGGAATGTTGTTCCCCAGACACATTGCACCACGAGGCCAGTCCAAAGTTATGAGATTTAACTTTTTTTTTCCCTTAGAGGTTTTGCCTTAAGGCACATGCACTCACCACAGAGAGAGAGAAAGACAGACACAGTGAGAGGGAAAGTGAGAAATCACCCCCGAGGGATGGTCACGCCACAATTCCTTCTCTTCCATTCTCTTCCCAGGATCTTGGGCACGCACGCACATGTGCCCAGTGTGATTTTGAAGCCACCAAGTCCAAGATCCCCACAGTGGTCAGCCATGTGGGAGTCTAAGGAAACTGCCACTACACCATCTGCTGGTCCCAGCACATTTTTTTTTAACTTCAGAGGGTTTTGTTTTGTTTTAATACTGGGTCATCGGAAAAGTCATGATGCATTTTTACATAGAAAAACATATCAAGACTTTTCCGATGACCCAATAGCGGGTCCCAGTACAGCTCGGTACACACCTTGGAATCACTGCCCACTTGTAGTTCCAGCAGCCACGGCAACCACAGTGACACAGATACTGCCCGCCACTCTGTGGGGAATGTAAAGCCGACCTAAGGGGCGAAACAGACCCTTTGTGGGGAGAAGGAAAATAATGCCAAAGGTCTGCTGTGAGCAATGCCTGCCAAAGAACTACATCAGACTAACATCGACTCAGATTATCAACAGAAACCACCACCAAGAGGAGCACACCTATCTTTGGCAAAGTGACTTCAACAAACGAGAGTACCCCATCGTAGCAGACGGAAATGAGACTTCCCCTCACTATCACCACGTCACTATCCACTAAGCACAAAGTGAAGTCCAGCAGGATCGTAGAGAAAGGACCCAAAGCCACATCGCTGTGGAGAAGAGCATGCTCAGAGGGGCTCTCCCGGGTTGGATGCTGCCGTCCCGCACTTACGTGAAAAATTATGCAGAGACAGCACCAAGTAGGACGTTTTTATCTAACCAACTAACGGTTATTGAGGAATCATCGCATGGCAGGTGTGCAATATTTCTGGTCAAAAATTACATGTTAGGGAGGAAAAAGATTAAGACTGATCGCACTGTATAATCCCATCCACTTTCCATCTGAATTAACATCTCTACAATCGGAGCCCGACATTCTTGGGATACTTTTTTTATTATTAGAGCTAGCATCTCTGATCAAGTCTACTGAAATTAAGGAATTAAAGGGTCCTTTAAGTAACGGTACATATTACAAATGCACACACGTGAATATACACATACACATTTACACACATGTAAGAGAGGAAGAGAAAGGCCCAAAGACAGAGCGCCCACACCAGGTTATGCTGCCTCATTTTAATCTAAGGACAATCAAAATAACACATACTATGGAACTTCTGCTCATAAAGAAATTTAGACCATTACAGTCAACATAAAAGAAAAATCTAATTGGAAGTTAGAAACAAGAAACTCACACTCAGAATTAATGACTACAAATGGATGCAGAAGATCAAGTTATAATTAGACCCACATCAGCTGATGTGACCAGAACCTCGTTTAAAAGACAAAAGATAGGTTCATAAATTTACTACCTTCCAAACCCCTCTAAGATGCAAAGTCAGATTGGGTCGTTTGAGCCCGGCAGAGGATTGAGATGACCAAATGAGGAGATGCCCAGGGCTGTCTTCCCAGAATTACCCAGACAAAGCAAAAATGTGCACATACGAGTGAGAGTAAACCCAGGGCATTGATGGGAAACTGAGCAAGGGATCATGAGTAACCTAAGTCACAGGGTCTCTGTGTAAAACGTCAACAGGAAAGTTGTGTCCTTCCCACCAGAAACCACACATCAAAGGCGGACGTGGCTGAGAAGGTGGGCCTCCGTAACTGAAGACGGACAGCACGGACATGAGCCCTCGCCCACAGAAGCGGCTCCCAGAGTTCACTGCTAGTGGAGACCAGTACAGCTCTCAGTATGAGCGTGCTAGCTCCTGGCCCAGCGGGCAGCGTGGTGATTACAGCCCTGGGTCCCACATGGCCAAGTCCATGCTTTGGGAACCAGACTTGGAGGCTAGAAAAACTCGCGTCATGCATGTGCCTACCACACAGCAAGAGCCAAGAAGCTATCTGTCAGTTGCCTCAGTTTCTAGTAAATCCTTTCCACTCGAGTATGATTATGCAGTAGCCTTCTCTCACCTTCTTACTCCTCACCTAATTATTGAAAAACTAACATTATGGGGACCGACAGGTGGAGGGATGGTTAAGGCACTGAACTCTCACATGGCTCACTAAGGTTTGAGTCCCAGACCTGGCACCTTGCTTTCTCACTTTCTCTCTCTCTGATCAGATTGAAAAAATAATAAAAATAATAATAATAGAAAACAAATCATTGCTTTTTAAAAATAATATTATAAATGGAAGAGTAAAATAAACCCATATTACAAATAGTGGAAAAAAGACCTTGGAAAAAAATGGCTAATTCTATAATATCTCTAATGTTTTTTAAATAAAACTGTATATTTTTATTACAAGAGCAATACATGCAACATGGAGAAAAGCCAGAAAATACTGACTAGGAAAAATAAGAATATTTTAATACTTTTAAAACACTCAATTAAAATAATTTTTTGCAACATTTTTCCATAGTGAGAATAATTTCCTTAAAGTCCAAATATAGTGTCAACCGGTGGCATGGAGGTCAAGGTGCTGGATCCCACATGGCAGGCTCATGGTCTGAGTTCCTGCCCCAGTGGCCTGCACATCACACTGACTCGTGTGTGCACTACACGCTGAGAGGGGACTGGAGGAGAAGGGACTGCAGCGTGGTCCTTCCCCTGGGGCTGATTTCTTACCTTCCCTCTCTTTCTCTGTCTCTCTCTGGTGAGCACACACACCCTACAGTACAAACCAAACAAAAAATGTCTAAATATGACCAAAATTAGTATCACAGATACATTTTTGAATAGTCTGGTAATGTGTCTGTAGGTAGCATGGTGGTAAGGGTGCCAGACTCCTATGTGGCTGACAGCAGTTCGAGTCTTGGACCTGACGGCTTGCTTTCTCACATTCCCTCTTGCTCTCTCTTTCTCTCTCTCTCTGTTTCTGATCAAATAATAAAGTTAAATAAAATAATTATCTAAAACAAACAATCCAGTAATATGGAAGATAAAGTATATTTGTCGCATTTAGGTCAAAACAAGCAGGTAACTCATTTTTCATACATACTAATCTTCTATTTGTAATAGGTATTTTTAGAAAAGCTCTAGAGATAAAGAGCATGACTGAATTCTCTTTTTCAATTGTATTTATTATATTTCTTTTTTAAAAAATGCCAGAAAGTGTATGTACTCACCAAAGAGAGAGAAAGAGAGACTAAGTACCCTCCTTGATGGGGCATGGTCATGCCACAATCCCTTTTCCTCCATTTCTCTGTCTTGTCAGAATCTGGGGCATGCATATGCATGAACCTGATGGTTTTGTTTTGTTTTTAAAGAGTTATTTAATTTTTTTTTCCCACATGCCCTCATCAAAGACAGAGAAAGAGAGGTGGGAGGTGGTGGGGGGGGTAAGAAAGCAATCTGCCAGGTCCATGACTCAAACCATAGTCAGCCATGTGGGAACTCCAGCCTCATTCTCCTTGCTAGTAGACAGCAAGGTCTGAGTTTGAGACCGTGTTTGAGCCAATGACGGACAGTACAGCTCTTAGAAATGGTTTTCTTCCTTGCTGAAAAGAGGAGAAAGGAATGCCTCTCTTCACTACATGTAGTATCTAAAATTACTGCTATTGCCAACATGAAGAACGTATCATGAATAAACTAAGGATGGCAGAAGCAGGCGGGAGGCCCCCAGGTCACCGAAAACGTGAGTATGCTTCGAAACTCATCAACCTGGAGCTGCCAGTGACGACACTTTCTATTGCGTGAGACGATAAAACCCGTCTACCACGTGAGATGGTTCACGTTACTTTTGGTCGAGTCTTCTGCAAGGTAGAGCCAAAGGTATCCAACTTGCGACAGCCCCCTTTCACCAAAATGGATTCACGTAAGTGGTGAAACCAAACCCATCCCCGCCATTGTTGGACGCCAGCATCTGTAATACCCTTCTGAGATGCTATCAGAGTTTCTTCTCAGCTGGGTTCGGATTTCACCCAACCTTCAACTCTAAACCCAACTTCGTGTTTAGGTATTACCAGTGATCTGGAGAACCGACGCTTTTATTGACAGACATATTCATCTCATGCCATTCCCAAAGCAAGGCATCATTAGGAGTTCGTATTTACCTAATGAGGTCTGTATCTGGAGAATGAAACATGCTTGTACCCGCAAAACGCTTCCTTTCAAATAGATGAACATGTGTTCTCCACACAGAAACACCGGCCCCTGCAATCGCTGTGTACGCCAAGGAGGAGCACACATCTCTCTCACGGCTTTGGCTCTTTCTTGTAGCTGGCAGTCCTTGCTCAATACGCTTAAAACACACATGATTTTTATTCCACTAGAAAGCCGTGCTGCTAAAGGGAAGAGATGTGTCACTCAACTCCCAGGAAAGTAGTAGCCATAACGGACAAAGAGAAAAAGACACGTGTGGAAAACTGGGAGAGAATTCTTTTACAGATAGAGAAATGAGAGTTCCCAGAGGTACTGGAAATCCTACAGATGGTTAGGGCCAGAACCAGAATAAGAAATCTGTGCTTTCTCCCCAATTTCATCATGCTCCCAAGCTGCCTATCAAATACTTACTGGGCTATTTAGCCAAATGAAAATAGTCCATTACTGTATGCTCTAGTCAATCAGAACCTTTCAGTCCCGTAAGGTGACACATGCACATTACCTTACACAGTGGCTTTCGTAATAAGCTTCACTATGTCTTAGTTATCCCTTCCACTTTTCTAGTCAACACGATTTCATTTTATTTAAATAATGTAAACACAGCAATTGTTATCGGTTTAAACATATTTAAAGGGGAGTCATGGTTGTAACTGATTTTTATATAACTATAAAACATATTGTATGTCATAATTATTAAGTTTAGGAAGATAAAACCTGTCACACTTTCACATTTAAATGCTATAATTTCCCTAATGAAGTAATTACCATGATAATGTTAACTTCACCCAGCATCCTCTTGGTTATAAACCTAATTACTCCAGGAAGTCTTAATGCAGGAAATCAACTGTCTCTAGAACCACATTTACAAAGGTTAATTCACACAGGATCTGAGGAGTGCAGCTGATTCAACTTCCATCTCACTGGAGAGGATGAGTCCAGACAGTCACCGGGAGTCCACCTCCTTTGCCAGGATTCAGGAGAGAGTTCTGAAACTAACCTGGACCCATGACACATAAAGAAAATCTTGTTCCGGTCTTCCGTACATGTAAACAAGCAAAACATGGACCCAACTGTGGCTTCTGTGCTCAAAACCACAGAAGGAGCCAGCTTTAAGGATAAAGCCAGGAAAGAAAACGGGAGAGGGAACCAAGAAAAGGGGAACTAACCCAGCTCCCCTAGGACAACCCTGAGTCCCGTCAACCCACTCTAAAGCCTTCGAGAACTTCCTGTTGCCCAAGAAAATACACTTTGACCTTGTCTGAGTGCCAGCTATGATTTCTACTACTGGAAGCAAAAAGCATCTTCACGACGTAGTAAAAGCAAGCCTAGGGCCTACAGCACTAGAAGACAAAGGGATGCTAACCCGACAGTAACAGGAAGGGAGTCCTCCCAAAGTTCTCTCTCCTCTATTAGATGGCTCAAACGCCACCCGAGGTTCAGAGGTTTTTGTAGGTAGGGAACTCCAAGAAGTTCTCTACATGGTATTTGAGTAAAATATTTAAAAATCGAAGCATTGCGTTCATTATTTTTAAGCAGGTGTCAGGCACTCGGCTGTTTCCATCTCTGGGAATATGGCCGTCATCGGGGTGAGGCAGCCCATTGGCCGGTACATTGCAGTCGTGAGACGATGAACAAGCAAGTAAATGCCTCCTCCTCGGTTTAGTTCGGCCACAGGAAGACCATGGAGCTCTTGGCAAGCTCTCTCATGACCAGTATCTGAATGGTTTGCTCAATGACAGAAATAAACAGGCTGTGGTAAACTATTTCAAATAGAAAAGACACAAGAACAACGGGGGAAAAAAGTCAAGAAAACAGACCCAAAATGTAAACGAAACTCACAATAAACAAGACTGCACAATCACCAGACACATAAACAAACGAAAAAGGGAAAAGAAGAAGAAATAGAGATTGAAATAGCATCGTTTCAACTTTGTCTTATCAGAAGCAGGGAGACTAGGGCAGAGGGGTGTTAAACCAATTGACAAGGTCTCGAACCTGAGATCTTCTAACACTTTCTTTAAAAAAGTCTATCTCAGACTAGAAGAAAAGCCCAAAGTCTCAGCCCATATCACACAGTCCCTCTACAACACAAATGACTTTCTTTCTTTTTTTTTTTTTTTTTTTGAGAGGTTTTCGCTATAGGGCGCATGCATTCGCCAGACAGACAGAGAGAGACATAGAGAAAGAAAGCGAGAAATCAACCCCCAGGGGGATGGCCACACCACAATCCCTTCTCCTCCATTCTCCTCTCGGGATCTTGGGCACACACGCACACGCGTCTGACGTGAGTTCTAAGCCACCGGGCCCGGGACACGAACCGCGGTCGACTACGTGGGAGTCCAGCGACATAGCCATTATGCTAACTGCTGGTTTCCAACACAAATGACTTTCTAAACCCCCCTAACTGCACCCCACACTGTATGGTCGAGCTGACTCCAATCTGTCTCAAGAGCTGGCCAGACAGGCAAACAACACTATTCCATTAATGCTGAGAGAATAACATTTCTGCATTCTTGTCTATGGAATATAAAGTAATTTAAGGTTTTAAAGACAAAGGAAATTTTTTCCAAAAGAATTTCTCAAGTGGTAAACCTAAAAACTAGCACAAAAAATTATCCCAAATGTCAGTCTTTTCGGACTGAGAAAGGCAAGCAGACTGAATGACTGTGTCCCTTACTGTCTCTGGAGAAGTGATGGCTTTACTAAGGAACCACCGAAATGTTTAAGCTCAAATAAAAAGTGAATGAGTCACCAGAATAAGTCACAAGCACTTGACTAAACGACTTACTCTTCTACCAAGTAGCTTCAATTTCAGAGTGCAGCAATAAATAACTGCCATCTTTAAGTGCCTTTTCTTTTCATTTTTTTTTTTTTTTGGAGAGGTTTTTGCTATAGGGCGCATGCGCTTGCCAGACAGACAGACAGAGACAGAAAGACAGAGAAAGAGAGAAATCACCCCCCAGGAAGGATGGACACGCCACAATTCCTTTTCCTCCATTCTCCTCTCAAGATCTTGGGCATGCACGCACATGCGCCCAGCGTGAGTTTAAGTCACCGGGTCCGGGACACGAACCACAGTCAACTACATGGGAGTCCAGCGACATGGCCATTACGCTAACTGCTGGTCCCTTTAAGTGCTTTTTCTATCGGTATACTGCATATTAAAATAGTTTCAGATTTCACACCGTAAGTGAAGGGGTAATATCACTGTAAGGATACTTGAGACTGGATGTTAATATTTAAAAAAAAAAGAATTGAAAATCCAAATCTCTTCTAAAATGTATGTATATACACACACCATGTTTATTTATTTATACCCACACACGCATACTGCCACGTGGCATGTGCACTACCAGGGATAGACAAAAAGAGAAAGAGAGAGAGAGAGAGGGAAAGCACCCCCAATGGGGCATGGTCACAGCGAGTCACCCCCTCCCACTTCTCCACCTGTCAGGATTTGAGGCACGCATGCACAGGCGCCCGGAGTGTTTTTTCAAGCTGCAGGCTCTGGGAATTGAACCTTAGTGAGTTATTTGGGACCCAATTCCATTCACCACTAGGACATGGGGGCAGCCCCTTAAAATTTTTAAATATATTTGACAGAAAACTTTAAAAATTTCATAGGTCTAAACTTTTAATTTACAAATATTTATCTAGGGCCTATTTTGAAGCACTATACCAACCACAGTTAATGCAATTTAAAAACAGAAATCTCTTTTAAATATATGGGAAACATCTGGTTATTCTTGATCAAAGAGGATAAAAATGCCCATTCTCTGGGACCAGCAGGTGGAGTAATGGCTACATTGCTGGAATTCCATATAGTTGACCTCGGTTCAAGTCCCGGACTTGACTTAAACTCATGCTGGGTGCATGTGTGTGCATACCCAAGATCCCGAGAGGAGAATGGAGGAGGAGGGATTGTGGCATGACCATCCCCCCTGGAGAGTGATTTCTCGCTTTCTGTCTCTCTGTCTTTCTGGTGAGCACATGTGCCCTATAGTGAAAATCTCAAAAAAAATAAAAATAAAAATAAAAAAAGCCCATCCTCATGGCCTAGAGGTTAAAGAAGCCGGTTCCCACACACTCAACTTAAATCCCAGTATCAGAAGCTTAAAAAACACACCGGGTATGTATGTATGTATATGTGCCAAAAAATCCCAACAAGATAGAGAAATGGAGAAGGGATCAGTGGGACCATATCCCACAGGGGGTGCTTTGTTTCTCTATCATTCACACATGAGCACATGTACTTCCGGCAATTAAAGAAAATGGCCACAGCTTGTAAGCAGAATGACCAAGTGAGTGTACTTCAAAATGCTGGTGCAAAAATGGAACTAAAGTTGGAGTTTACTGTGGTACAAAAAAATAAAAACAAAAAGCAAAACCTTTTGCAACCCATGCATAGTATTTTCATCACACACATCTCCCATGAGCTTTTCGAAGATTCCTCCAATATCCTTGTCGACATCTTTGATCCCAGCATATTATTAATAGAGCTCTCTGTCACTCTTGAAAGTATCCCAGATTAGTCACTAAATTATACAGTTCCCCACCACAGCGGGTAAGAAGACAGATGCTGTACGGTAGCTAGCTACCACATTACCAAATAGTGCCTAGATTTCTTTTTGATGTTGTAGATAAGAAAAAGCTGCCCTCAGATAAGACGCAAAGACACAGATGCTCTATCAACAGGATAAAAGCATTCTGTGATTGCTGAACAGTAACTCTAAAAGGGGTTTGCTTTCATAATTCAAACACCCAGTCAAATATTCCATCACTCCCTGCTACAGATTAATGGGTTCTGACTAACCCAGGCAGGGCTCAACAACCACGTGATCAAGGAAAGAACCAAAACCCCAGAGCCACTTGCCAGACTGCCACCGAACAGAGCCCTAGCAGGTGGCCATCACTGCGCCAAACGCGATCCCGCCCTCGGAACAGTAGCCCCACCGCTGTATGATGCTGTTTTAGCGTAACGTGACTCCTCATATCCAGTTTTCAAACTGAAGACAAGACTGTCTTGCACGACAGACAAACCACACTAGGAAACAATAGGGACCCCTGTAAGGCGGCCTGGGCTCCGTGAGAAGGGCCCCTCCCGAGTCCCGGAAGTCATCGCCAAGCCCGACCCGCCCTCGCCCCGTGTTTGCTCAGTGAAGCAGTGCTGCATCTGGAACCGATCCCGAGGCTGGTTAAACACCAGGTGGTAGCTGGGGCGATTCTGTTGAAAGTGGCAGATGGCTCCAACTTTTCCTCTCGATGACACGTAGCACAGGACTTGGGCAAGTGCAGCTCTCCCAGGCAGTCGACACAAGTGCCACGAGGACTCTGTGACGCCGTGACTCAGCTCTGCGAGCCACAGCGCGGCAGGGGAGACAGATGCTGTCCTCCTGGGTTATTTATGACTGCGTTACAGAGGCAGGAGGGGCACACAGAAACAGCACGCTCAAGTGCGGTCCTGTGTTTGCTGGTATTCCGTGTCCTCGGCTGTAAAATCGAAGGGCTAAATTAAATGAGCGCTTTGCTTTGAGTAAATAAAGATAAAACACTACAAATATGAAATAGACAGGAGTGAGAAGGAAGGTTGTCCAGTGTCATGAAGTCCGAATCGTGGGGTCCTCTGACTCAGGATTTGAAGACAGGAAGTAGGCAGAGGTTGGGGGTCAGTGCATGGGTATCTGAGCACTACGTTGAAGTCCCCAAAAAGAAGAAGAAATGAAGCCCAAAGTACAGGAAAGGGGTTAGACTGTGAGGCCTTTCCTCCCATCTTCCTCCTTCCCCCCACATGACCTACAGCCAGGGTCCACCCCCAAACAGCTCCGTCTCCCCACCAGTGAGGCTAGTGAGGGTCTTGGCTGTCCGGACACGTAGCAGAAGTGGGCGAAGGAAACTTCTCGGGCAGCACCACAGGGCTTTCTGTACGAGGGCCTGCTGGTCCCGCCTGTCCTCCTGCGGCCCTAGGACTGGGTGTGAAAGCACATGGCCCTCCACATCGCATGTGCTCCTGCAGCTGAAACCCTGGACGTGGCCCCTGTGAGTAAGACCTGCTGCCCTGGGAGGGCCCGACAGGCTTATGGGTCTGTCAGCGGCACGTGGGTAGAATGGAAAGAACCACTAAAGAAATAGGTGTTCAGTGATTTTTTTTTTTTTAATATAAATGCCTACTGGGATGACCGGTAAAATTTTAGAAGGCCTGTAAATTAGGTATTAGTACCATATCGGTTTCAATTTTGTGATTCTGACCATTTTAGCGTGGTTCCAAAAGTGAACTAGATTGTTTCTGGGGAAAATACCCTAAGGATTTAGTGGTTTGTAGAGAAACACACTGAAATTTTAGGGGTAAAGGAGCATGATGGCTCCTCCCTCTCAAACAGTGCAGAATCTCTACATGCCGTGTGTTGAGAGACAGAGACGGGAGAAATTAAATGTGGCCCAACGTGAACATCTGGAAAAACCAAGTATTTTTGGACAGTCTCTGGACAGCTTTTCTATAAATCTGAAATTATTTGAAATAGAAAGGTAAAATATTAAGATGCAAAAGATTATGTATAAAATGAAAAAATAATTTAAAAATAACTAAATTATTTGTAAACACCTGTTCGCTAAAGCATACCACACAAACCCTAAGTCATTCAGTTCACACTAAGGCCAGAGACCTAGCATGCTTTGCCATTACGAATACCACGGTTTGTGTTTCTACGACCTCCAGGACGTGACCATTTTGGAAAACACTTCTGGGAAAAATTAATGCTTGCAATAAAGCTGACTTTCAAGTTTATAACGATTAATTGCCATCCTACTTCTGCTCTCCCCTTTACCCTAGTATGATGAGAAATTACTGCGGGCGGTGCACGATTTAACTGGACGTGAACTGCTTCCTCATGCTAGCCAGGCGTTCTGACTGTTTATCCCCGCTTCACACTCTGGGTTGCAAACCAACCAGATGAGCACCCTACGATGAGTACGGTCACACTACAAATTCAACGATCTATACAGGCCTGAGGACACTGGGCTGCACCATCGAGAGTTCCGTTTTGAAACAGTAAATCGCAAAGAGATTTATAGAAATGAGATTTCACGTATCGAACAATAAGCAAATTATCTAGTTATTTCCTGGCTTCTGGTCTAGGGACCTCTTCCACAGATCCTTATTTTCTGGGTTCTGCACACGGAATTTGGTTTGGCCCCAACGTCTTTCCCACGGATATATACTCAGAGCCATCCGTTCCCAGGATGGACTCGTCTGCCACCTTCTTCCTCTGGCTCCTTCTGTTCCAACCACCTGCTTCTCTTCTGCTCCTTAGACACACCGAGCACGCTGCTCCTCCAGCAGTTTTCCATGGTATTCCCTCTGCTTGGAATGCTCTCTCCTCAGATGTTCCTTTCACTCATTCCTGATTCCCTTCAGATCTCTGATCAAATGCCATCTCCTAAAACAAGTCATCCCGACGGTTCTACCCAAAACACCGACCTCCACGTCTCCCAGCACCTTCCTGCCTTGTCTTGAGAACACCTGCCCCCCGGCTCATCGCCCTCCTTCCCAACCACGATCTAAGCTACACGAAAAGCATCTGTATCCCAGGACCTAGAAAAAACACCTGGGGTGACTTAATAAATAGTGAGTTGATGAATGTCTGCTTCTCCTCCTCCCCATGAAAACTCAGTAAATGTTCTGTTTTATTAAGCGCTAAAATCCAAGAACTTAAAACAGCTCTTAATACTCAAGACTCTCTAGAGGAACTGTGAATGAACTCCACGAAACAGGCCTGCTGTTTTCAAATGCCCAAGATCCTGACAAGAGAACAGAGGAGAACAGACTGCATCATGGCCATCCTCCTTGGGGGGCGATTTCTCACTTTCTGTCTTTTATCTGTCTCTGTCTCTCTGGCAAGCACACACACCCTATAGTAAACTCTCTAAGAAAAAAATGAACAAATAAAGCTTATATTAACACCATGATAGACCAAATGTGCACATATGTGCATTAAAAATATTTAGGAAATCTGATGTGTAAAATTATATAGCACTGGGACTAGCAGGTGTGGTGGTGGTTAGACGCTGGATGCCCACGTGGCTGACTGCAATTTAAGTCTCAGAAAGGGAGGCTTGCTTTCTCGCTTTCCCTCTCCCTCTTTCTCACTCTCTGGTCAAATTAAATGATAATAAAATTAAATATTTTTTAAAATTATATCATATATAGCATGTTTTCAGAGCTACTATCATTTTTTCTCTCCAAAAAAATGTTGTGACCCAAAACAAATGAAATCTTTATTTTACTACTTTTCACTAATAAAAAAAAAAAGTTTTTGCTAATTGCCACAGGTCAAACGTGACGGGGGAGGGGAGTGGTCAGGATGGGAAAAGGAGCACCCCACCCCATGGGGCATGGTCACACTGCAATCCCGTCTCTTCTCTTCCTCCCTCCTGTCCAGGTTTGAGGCTCATATACATGCACAACCAGCATGTTTTCCAAGCTGCCATCAGGATTTGAACCACGGTCAGCCATGTGGGATCCAGCTCGCTTACCCATCAGGCCACACAGCAGGCCTCAAGTTTACTAATATTATAGCACGCTTATACGATTTACATGACGTGGTGCTATTACACTCTTCTCCCCAAAAACGCTGATTCAGTGATAGAACAGAAGCCTAGCCCAACCGTTGTCCAGGAAAGCAGAATTTTTTTACTTTGAGTGGGATAACACTGTCAAATATTTTCAAAATCATTAGCCATGTGTATTTTGAAAATAAATCACATAGCCAATTCCCTTTGTTTTTTAACAAAAATACCTCAGAGGCCATAAAAGGGCCGGCGTGTTTCTGTTTCTTCTTTACTGGACGGAGCTATCTGCACCAAGGGTCAGCACATCTTTCTCTGGAAAGTGCCTGATAAATATTTCCGATTCTGTGAGCCATATGGTCTCTGTCGCAACCCCTCGATTCTGCCTGACTGCGTGGAAGCCACCGTAGGTGGCAGGAAGCCGACAGGAACAACTGTTCCAAGAAAACGGTGTTCACAGACACCGCGGTAGAGAGGCTGTCTGAGGGCCGCGGCTGCAGGATCTGGTCTACCCTGCTCTGTCTGTAGACCATTTAACAACGCCCAGGGCAATGCAAGTGACAGGGAGGCGTGTGCCAACGGTCAGCTTCCAATGCAGACTTTGCTTCAGCTTTCGGTGTACCTGTGACATATACTCCCACAGTCACCGTATTGCCATCAGTTGTGAGAGTCTTGGACCGGTGAAAGGCAGCTCTTCTCAATCCTCCTCGCGCCCAGCCCCCATGAGAAATAACAAACCTCACAGATTCCACACACTGTGGGCTCTGAGAGCTGAAACACCCAACAGTGGAGGGACAGGACGGAGGAGACAGAGGACTGTGTCTTCTCGCTCCTCTCAGCCGCCCCTCGACCTCCTGTGCTCACCCTGGAGCAGGTCCCACTCTGCCGGCCTCCCTCAAGACACGCCCCCCCGTGGCCTCATGCCAGACCTGCCCTCACAAGTGTTTCCCCAGAGCTGTCCAATGTCTGTCCTCCTGGTCTGAGCAATCTCTCATCCTTCCCTAACACTGACTGCTGCTTACCAAAGACAAACTAGCTGATCAAAGATACTCACATGCCACTTGAAGGACTGGAGAACCCCGAACGCCCACGCCAGGGACCCAGGGTATGTACCGAGGATGGCCGTGGCACTGAAAAGCTGGTTGGGCTGGGGTGGGGACACAGCCCATGGGCAGGCCCCCCACATCTGCTCCCGAACGTCACCTTTCTCTGCCTGGCTGTCACTCTGTGCCCAGTACCCTCAGAGGGTTCCAGGGCTCACCAAGTCGAATGTCCCCAAGAAGCCAGGTGCAGTAAACGCACAAGAGAACATAACAGCTGGGGCGAACAGCCTCAGGGGCAGCGGCTGAGCAGCTCTAGCCAACGCAGGAGCCAGGCCCACTGTGGCCACATCTTTGGTTTTTCCAAACTGGAAATACTTATTTTTTAGTGGAAAAATCACTGAATTCTTAGAACACTGCACAAGGCTAAGAAAACTCATCCGTAGGTCATACTGAGCCAGCGCTATCTCTGTCATCCCTGTTTTAATGAGTCCAGTCCTGCCGCTCTCCAGGGGGACAGCAGAGCGGTGGCAGTGGACACCTCAGGCAGTGTGAGGCTTCCTCACGGGTCAGCAGACAATCTGTGGTCTCCGGAGGAACTGCCCAATGGAGCCTAAAGGTGGTAAGGTCTCACACAAAAGCTGCACGACTCTCTACAGAGACCCGCAGAGGTGCGGTTCAGGCGCTGCCAAGGTAGTCAATGATTAGAGCCACTTTCCTCTTCACAGAAGTCAGGTATGTTCTTGAGTCTAAAAATTAAGAGAGTTTAGAAGATAAAATAAAAGCTAAAAATCTGGGGCCAGCAGATTGCATGGTGTTCAAGGCACTGGATCCCACGTGGCCTGGACAACTCTACTGTTTGAGTCTCAGACGTGGCAACTTGAAAATAAAGCCGTGTGTGTGTGTGTGTGTGTGTGTGTGTGTGTGTGTACGTGCACATGCATCAGAAATCCTGAGAAGAGAACAGAGAAGAAAGAAATGAAGAAGAGATGTATGGCCATCCCCCTGGGGGGTGATTCCTTTCCCCCTCCCTCCCTCTCTCTCTCTCTCTAGCGAGCATATGCACCCTGTGACAAAAATCTAAATATATATATATATATATATATATTATTTTAAAAATAGATAAAAATTATGGGACCAGCAGATGGCATAATGGTTGTTACTAAACCCCCACATAGTCGATCGCAGTTCGAATCCTAGAACCAGCGGCTTAAAACTCATGCCAGGCGCAGGTGGATGTGTGCCCAAAATCCTGAAAGGAGAATGGAGAAGGGTTTGTGGCATGGCCACCCCCACTGGGGGTTGATTTCTCTCTTTCTGTCTCTCCAGCAAGCAGGCACACCCTATAGCAAAATAAATAAAGGAAGATTTTAAAAGGAGAAACCTGGCCCCAGCTCCGTAGCGTACTGATGTGCAGTACTGGAATCCATGTGGCCAAGCACAGGTTCCCGTCACAAGTCAGCCTGAAACGCACCAGGTGTGCACGATCCCAAGACCCCGGCCAGCTGGAGGGCTGGGGGCAGGGAGTAACAGCATGACAAGACCCTGCAGGGGTGCCTGTCTCCCTCTCTTGTCCACACACAGGCATGCTCTCTCTCTCTCGTGAAAGAAAATTTAAAAACCAAAATCGTAAAACTTCTCCAGACCACCCTCCTCTGCTATAACCAACATATGCCATTTGGTGCTGAGTGATTTATTTCAGTCAAAATGTAAATTGATTTTAAAAGGCATCCACACGAGCTCCATCTGGCCCTAAAGTCACACGAAAGGTGGCTCAGTGGAGAGTTTCCCTTCTGAATGTTCTGTCCATGTTGCTCCCTTCTCAGCAAATACCGAGCCTCAATCAGGAGAACCTCTGCCGCAGACGGGGAGTTTCATACGATGAAACAAATCTGGGCTTGCCGTGAAATGTGGACGACTTCGCTCAGGTCAGACCTGTGGCAGGTCAGGCCTGCCAGCTGCCGCGCACTTCTGTTCTAGTCTCTGCCCGGGCCTGTAATTATTTACAGCTCTGCACCTGTCAAAATCCTCAGACAATGGCTTTCCTTGTTTCTCAGGGTTTACAGACAGTGAAAACGACTCATTTGCAAAACTGAGCACTTAAGGCTCCCATGTCAAGCGGGTTACCATCATTCAGGATTTTAGACCTTTACTGAAACAGAAGTAAAAAGTAGAAATAAAACTTAGGGTTTGGACAGCTAGTAGATAGAGCAGCTGTTTTCAATATTCATGAACACAGGAACTTCCCATAAATTATTTTTTTAAAAAATGCTTACTCCAAAATCAAACCCCCCAAATCAGAATTTAGAAATGGAGGGCACGGACATATCTTAAAAGTGTTCTTGAAAAAAAAAGTTTTTAAAGTGGCCAAAACCATCATCTCTAAAGAGTAATTGGTCACTACTGCTGCAGTGCAATCAACCACTTGGGAGGGCAGGGGTGATTTATTCAATGTTTCGTAGACAGGCAAAATTAAAGGAGGAGGAAGGAGGGAAGGTGAAAGGAGTTGAAAGCGGTCCTGTGGGCTGGACTGACCACTCATGATGGAACGGAAGGGGCTTCTCACCACAGCCCGTGTCCGCAGGAAGAAGACGGGCCCTGGCTTGGCGAGCTCTGATCCTAAGTTATGCAACTCTGTCCAGAAGGTGCCTACTTCTTTAAGCAGTCCTGGGTAAACAGGGTGCATCTGGTGAACACATGTCCACGGGCAGGTAAACACATGATTCCAGTAATTACTTCCAACACCATCTGTCAAGCAGGTAGTTCAAAACCTACTCAACAGGAAAGGCTGTTTGAAGTCATTTTCAAGCAAGTACACTTCTCATCTGCTTAATGAAAGTAAAGATCAAAATACAAAAAATACAGACTTAGAAACCTGTCTGCCTCTGCCCTGAATTTACCCAGGGCAGAAGGAGACAGGTTCATTCTTGTAACTAAAAAAGATGATAATGTTACATGGTTTAAGAAATACGTGGATCTGATTAATTATCCCCAAAAGAAATTCTCTTATGATTAAAAATGGCAGTAATTTATTCGTCACTAATCAATAACTAACAAAACTTGTCTCTGTAATACATTAAAGTGTGTCACCTGTCTGCAAATCTATCTTGCCATTAATTAAGGGATAAACCACTCTGATAACAAATGCTTTGAAATATTTCTCAATATCATTAACTCAACTTGAAAAAAATAAACCCCGATGCATAAAACACTGGGAAAGAAAAAATATAGCAACTGAGAAAAAGGAAAAAATCCAATTAAGAATTTTTCTGTCTTCAAAAATACTGGTTGAGAGACTTATTAAGAATTAGCGTTGTAATTCTGCCTTGAAGGGAAACTAAGAAACACTGATCTATTGGTCTGATTCATATCGTTTAGATAATGCAAATACTAGCAACTCTTTTTTTTTAAGAATTGTTTTAACTTTATTTATTTATTTTTAATTTGTCCAAAGAGGGACTGAAAAAGAAGGAGAGAGAGAAAATGAGAAAGCAAGCTGCCAGGTCGGGGACTCGAACAACGGTCAGCCATGTGGGAGTCCAGTGCCCTTAACCACCACACCACCTGCCGGCCCCACAACTCTTAACCATCTACAGTGAGGCATGACAGAATGGCTAAGGGATGGGTACCTCCAGAAAAACTTAATTTTTTTCCAGAGTTAGTTCCCTCACCTTATCTCTTTTATTATACAATTTTTTCATTTAACTTTATCATTATTACTATTTATTTATTTATTTAACCAGAGAGAGACACAGAGAGAGAAGGAAAGTGAGAAAGCAAGTTGCCGGCTCCAGGACTCAAAGCAAACCTCACTTGGCCATGTAGGAATCCAGAGCCCTTAACCACACGTCACCTGTGGCCCCTCTTTATCCTAGTTTTTATACTGGCAAAACTCACTGATTGATTGACTCATTGATCGATTGATTTTTGGAGAGGTTTTTGCTATAGGGCATGTGCGCTCAACAGAAACACAGAGAGAGACAGAGAGACAGAAAGCTAGAAATCACTCCTCAGTGGGGATGGCCACACTGCAATCCCTTCTCCTCCTCCTCCTCTCGGGATATTGGGCATGTACACACACGCACCTAGTATGAGTTTAAGCCACCAGGTCCAGGACTCGAACCATGGTCGACTACATGAGAGTCCAGCGACACAGCCATTACACCAACTGCTGATCCCCGTAGAAAGAATTTCTAACTTCACATGTTTGTGTGGCCTTCCAGAAATCCAACTTAAATTATATAAAAACATCTCATGTGTCTATGAATGTGCATCTTTTGGGTAGGGCAGGAGTTGCCAGAAGGACAGTAGCTTTTATCAGATATTCAAATGGTCTGCAACTTGGACATCATTAAGAATCACAGCCCTGGGGACCAGCAGACGGCATAATGATGTATGTCGCTGGACTCCCACGTAGTCGACTGCATCGGAGTCCCGTGCCTGATGACTTAAAACTCACACCGGGTGCCTGTGCTGGCCCAAAGTCCTGAGAGAACAGAGGAACAGGGACTGCTGCAGAGCCCTCCCCCTGGGGGTGACTTCTCACTTTCTGTCTCTCTGTGTCTCTGGTGAGCTCACAAGCCCTATAGCAAAAACTCAAAGGAGGAGGAGGAAGAGAAGATCATCATAATCGTAGTCCCAAATAGTCAACAGTCAACCAACAATGCTTTTTTAATACATTAAACTCAATGTTCCCTCCTCTTTTGAGCTAAATAACCCATATCTTTCAAACAATGAATTTAACTACTGAAAGATAAACTTCACATGAAACCTCAAATAGCTCAACCAAAGCAGAAATCCAAACTTTCTGTATAAAAGCATTATTTTCAAACAATGGTGCACAATGCACTGTTAACTTTCAGACCACCTCACCTACAGATGCAAATGGCTTGTACATCGCGACAGGGTCTGTAAACGACATCAGTTAAATCGGGCATGTGTTAGGGTCTTCACACGATGGCTTGCACTGCAACTTACAGTTTCCTGTTTGTTCAAGACTAGAAAAGAACAGCCAATTCCCCCTTCCTCATCTTTGGAATGATTTTTTTTCCATCTTAAATGAAGTGGTAGAAGGAAGCACCGTTCCGTGTAGTCACCAGCAATGCTGCTGAAGGGCAGGTCACCATCTTGGTAGTCACGTATCTCATAAGGCAGCACAGGAAGATGTTGAAATGTATTCTAAGGGGACACTACGAAAAACGACTGCCAAGTATTCACATCATTCCACAGAGCCCTCAACACATACCGTCTATATCAAGTCCTCACTGGGAAAAGCTGGGAGGAAATACACAGCAGACAGGGTCATGGACTCCTTGTGAAAAGGTAATGAAAGGGTTACTTGGCATTGAGTGAAAAACGAATTACACGCTGCGATTGTTATTACATGATACCTTAACATATCTCACATTAGAAGTGATTTTATAGAGAGCTCATCAAATTTTAAATAATTTTGTTTAAATACTTTCTTAAAAGAGGGCCAGGTAGGGACCAGCAGATGGTATAACGGTTGTGTTGCTGGAGTCCAACATAGTTGACCATGGTTCGAGTCCTGGACCCAGCAGCTTCAAACTCATGCTGGCCACGTGTGCATGGGTGCCCAAAATCCCGAGGGGATAATGGAGGAGAAGAGATTGTGGCATGGCCATCCCCCTTTGGGGGTGGTTTCTTGCTTTCTGTATTTCTGGTGAGCACACGACCCTATATCAAAAACCTCTCTTAAAAACAAAAAGATAGGGAAAAAAAAGAGGGCCAGGCAGTGGCACAGTGGTGACACAACCGGACCCACATGGGAAAGGTCCCGGGTTCACATCCCAGAACCTCGCTGAGCACACAGCAGATGTGGATGCGTGTGCCAGTGATGGGTCCCCAGCTATGCCTGTGGACAAACTGTGGCATGAGGACCCTGCTGGGGATGCCCATCTCCCTGTCCCTCTGTCACTAAGAAGAAGAAAAAATAAACAAGCTTTTAAAAGTATATTTTAAAAAGCAATTAAAAATACAAACACTATTTTTTTCTCTAATCCAAAAGTGAATCAACAGAGAGAAATAAGGAATTAAAATTTTTTTAAAAAATCTATATTCTAGCTTTGAAGAGATGACCAAAGAAAAATGGCTCTGCTAAATTGTTAGGTTAACCCAGTTTTTGTTTTCTAAAGGATGGATTTGGTTTCCTTCACTAAAGTTTTTCAAGTGCTTCTAGCTACTTCATTTCTTCAAAAAAATATTTACAGTCTAATCTTAAAATCTACTGAAGTGTAAGCAGAGCCCGTGTAACATGAAATTCTCCTCGTTTTATAAATATAACGTTGCTGCCATGAGGGATGTGGAAATAAAAGCTGGTTGTTTTTAGAGGACTTCCTGAATCCACCATTTCTGGCTTCTGCGTTCAGCTCCGCTGATCCGAGCTGGACGGCGACCGTCTCTGGGGCCAGGACTGGAGAGAGAACATGCAAACTTACGACGTGGCTCTCACACTAACCAATGTGACTGCATGAATGCATTAAAGAATCCACACACCAGGTACCTGGACCGTCACATTCGGAGAGCAAGAGAGGAGCCGTTCTGGGGACGGCGGAGGGCGGGACTGGGCAGTGACTGTCCGGTGGTGCACAGTTTCCATCTGGGACGTGGGGGGCTGCACCCCACCATGAAGACACTCCATGACTCTCTGATCTGTATGCTTGAAGTCAGTCAAAATGGCAATTTTTATGTTATGTATGCTTTACCACAATAAATAAAAACATTTATGCACGTATTTACATGTGTGTACGCGTGTATGGAAAACGGTTGCCCTCAGCCCTTGGCCGGACACACAGCCATCCAGAGTACGTCTTCCTGGCCAGAGGAAGCAGGTTAAGAAACGAGGGAATGGCGGAAGCAGCAGAACAGTCACCGGGAAACTAGTAGGCACAAGAAAACAAACAGACATGAAAGGGAAGTGTGATGGTTTGTCCCCCAAAGTTTCATGTTTTCGGAATTCAGTATCAGGAGGTGGTACAGCTTAGCAGATGGTAACTGGGTCGCGGTGACTGCATCGCAGGGGTGACACATTCCTAAATGGATTAATAATGTCGCCCCAGCGAGTTCTAATTCTTGTGACGAGGGGTCAGTTCACCCGAGACCTGGCTGTAACGAAGGACAGCCATTCGTGCTCCTGCTGACTGTACACACCTGCCATTCCTGACGCTTCTGCCAGACACGTCCTAGGCCAGCCTGACGCCAGGCCTGTGCCTTTGGACTTCCTAGCCACCAGGATCATGAGCTCATAAACCTCTATTTACCCACCACTGAGTCTCAGGCATCAATTCTGGCAATGCAAAGATCGGAGTTGGATGAAGGGCTAAGTGGCTGATGTACCGATATCACTTCCTCCCACGGTACCTCGACATCTAAGCGCAGAGCCTCAGGAGAAAAACAGCGTGTACTTATAAACACACGGGAAGTCCTCTAACATGAACGACCCTCAAGGCTCTGATAGCCCGCCCTACCCAGGTGGAGCACACGGGAGGGCACACCCATGCAGGAGACACCGGCGCCCCGATACCCTAGGTGCTTTTTAGGAAACAGGTCAGGGCGTTTCTCCCAGGGCCACATTTTGTCCAGAGTATGAGGAAGTCCAGCTCTGAAGGTCATAGACAACTTGAAGTCTTTCCCAGAACAGTCATGAGAAAGTTGGACATTTCAGCACAATCGCTGGCTGGGCAGAAGCAACACCAGACTGGACAGGGACGTAGAAACACAGGTGAGGAGCAGCGGCCAGAGCCCGCGTTCTGGGGTGTGCCTCGCCACTCATGGGGTCCTGACACAGCTCAGTAGTTTCGTGGCCCACCTGGTGAAAGGAGCAGGGGAGGGGAGCCTTCTTCGGCCCTGGCCTTAAAGTAGTGACACACCGTACATGCCAAAGCTACAGCGAGATTTTCTCTGCACACTCAAAAGATGGCAGCCCCGAGCCCAGGCAGGGTTGCCCGCTCTTCTCCTGAGTCCAGGACCACTCCCCGGGTCCACAGGGAACAGCAGGCTTTCTAATGTAAACAGCCAGCAGGTTCTGAGTCCCGTGGCCAGCATGGTGCCACCAGTGGCCAGGTCACCTGTTAATCAGACTAAGAGTTCTTCTGAGCTGAGCAGTCCCAAGGTCGCGTATAACTAGGTCTTACGAAAAGCTTTTGGTATTAGACTTCAATCATCCTCATTAAATGAGTAAGACGTGACAAGAGAAGGGGCAAAAGGATTCCTCTGGTCTTGACCTTCAGGAAGCCCCAGGCGTGAGAGATGGCTGCTATTCGTGGGGCTGGGCACCCATGGCTTTGAAGTGTATTAACTAAAAAGAGCTAAATGTGGAACACTTGTCCCTGCGAGAAACGCAGCCATCAGGCATTAGTCCTTCACTCTGGTTTTTGGTTTTTTATTTTTTTAGAGAAAGATTTTTCTATAGGGTTTGTGCACTAGTCAGAGAGACAGAGACAAAGACAGAGGCAGAGAAATAAATGGGAGAAATACCCCCTAGGGGACAGCCATGCTGCAATCCCTTCTCCTCCAGTCTCCTCTCGGGATTTTGGGCATGCACGCACATGTGCCTGGCATGAGTTTCAAGCCTCTGGTTCTGGGAGCCCAGTGTCGTAACCATTATGCCACATTTTGGTCCCTTTCACTCTGTTTTTGTTGTTCTTTTGGGTTTCTTTTCCTTTTTTTTTTTTTTTTTTTTAAGGGAATGTGACTATTCTTCCGTTTGAAAAAATCCACACATAAAGTTCCAATAGCCCTAAAAGTTTGGTCACAGAGATTTCAGTTACACAGAATTGGGTAACATGAATTATCCTCTTTTAACATTATCAGAAGTAGTTAACAGTTTCAATAAAGGTTAAAATTTCTGCCTAAGCAGAGAAAGCAATAAATATTTGCACAGCTAAAATATCTGAAAAAAGGCCAGTTAGTGGCACAGTAGTTAAGGCAGCTGGACCCCACGGAGCTGCACGGTTTGAGCCCTGGCCCCAGCCACTTGAAAACACACCAGCAGCATGTGTGTGCAGGCCCGGAATCCCAAGAGGCGGAAGGCCTGCAGCACGGCCACTGCCCTGGGGCGCCTTCTCTCTCTCCTCTCTTCTCTCTCCAACAAGCGCACATTAAAACAATGTAACAGAGGGGCTGGCAAGTGGCGTGGTGGTTAAGGGCGCTGGACTCCCACATGGGCAACCACAGTTCGAGTCCTGGACATGGTGGCTTGCTTTCTCACTTTCTCTCTCTCTCTCTGTCCCTCTGTCTCTGTCGCCAAATTAAAATAAATAAGCAAATAAAATAAAGTTAAATAATTCATTTTAAAAAATGTATCAGAGAAGAAACTGAGATGAATGGAGAGAAGAAAGAGGCTGTCTCGTACTCTCAAGGACCACTTGGGAAGGCAGCCGAGAGGCATC
>NW_006159611.1:1100591-1123739 GCF_000334495.1 Tupaia belangeri chinensis | reverse complement strand
CTCCCACATGGGCAACCACAGTGCGAGTCCTGGACATGGTGGCTTGCTTTCTCACTTTCTCTCTCTCTCTCTGTCCCTCTGTCTCTGTCGCCAAATTAAAATAAATAAGCAAATAAAATAAAGTTAAATAATTCATTTTAAAAAATGTATCAGAGAAGAAACTGAGATGAATGGAGAGAAGAAAGAGGCTGTCTCGTACTCTCAAGGACCACTTGGGAAGGCAGCCGAGAGCCATCCCCTGCTCTAGGGTAAGCCTGACTCTTTCAACTTTTTTCTTGTTTTAAGATTTTTACTGTAAGAGACAGAGAGAGCGAGAAAGACAGGGACTCCCGATGGGATCTTACCACCCAGCAACTAGACATCCCAACAGCCTGCTAGCCAGTCGGAGCAGAAGTATGTGTGTGGACACACACATGTGTTCAGATCAAGCCACTACCCAAACTCTGCACTCTCCCATGCCCCCACCAATGGTACCACCAAGTCTGGACCTCTTCCAGGCTCTTAACACTAGCAGCTCCCTTCTCTATGGTGAGCACTCAAAACACCAGTTCTCCAACATTATTCAGAAGGTTATCTTTTTCTCTCTTATGTTCATACCTGCTAAAGAACAACTAGAAATGCAGCCTCAGAAATTATTTCTCCCAAGGGACAAACTCAACACAATAATAATAATGATGATAAATCTTCATAGGTAATATGACCCCACCAGCAATCTTTCACTTTGCATTTCATGATTCTTGAACCATAAGAAGAAGGACATTTCAGAATTCTAGAAAATAATTAACCTCAATGACCTGGAAGGCTATTCTACGGAATAGCAAATCAAAAGCCGGTAATGGCTTCAAATGCAACAGACAAAGCAGACAGAAAGAAGTACAGGGGAAGAAAGCGAGAACTATGTCACTACAGTCCTGCACGCGGTGAGCTGGGCAGACTCCACGAGAGCTCACCGCGTCCGGGGCTCCACGCAGGAACTGCCAACACGTGTCAGCAACCCCAGGCAGACGTGGAGGGCACGCTCCAAGCTGAGAGCACACCCATCCCAGGCATCAGCAACGTCTGGGCCGTTTTGACACTTTTCAGTTCGGTTTAAAATCCTGGCAAAGAAATCTAGAGGGCTACCCCCACATCACGCCCTTCCTGTGTCCTCCGTCCAACTGACTAAAGAAGAGACAGAGTGAACATAAAGATCTCACTGGCAGAGACGAATCTCACGTAAATGCCTGTGAATCCAGAATTTGCAAAAGCTGGCCAAGCCCTGCCACAGATCCCATAAGGCAAAGCTCTGTGGGGGGTTGGGGTGTTAATTTATCTAGTCCATGAATCAGAGAGAGAGACTGTGATGAGAGAGAACCCCTGACAGGGTCCTGATGGACGAGTCACCCCGAGCCCCAGCCGGCCTCCAGTGGCAGGCACGTGCTTGCTCCTGGCACCCCCGTGGGGTGGTCTCACGGAGCTTATGTCTCAGCACAGCGCCGACATCTGACCCTTGGGGAATCTTCACGCTCCTGCTATCAAAATGTAAGCTGAATATTTAAAACTTTTGAGCATAACCCCTAATGAGCATTTGTGTGCAAATGATGTACTTTTATTGTTGTACAGACTGTGTACATTTAAAACATACAGAAAACGGAAAATAAAAATGACATGAAAACAAGGTCTTGAGTATTTGCTCCCCAGCCAGCCCTGAGCCTGCTGTTCTCCCCACCCTAAGGGTGTGCACGCCCTACTCTGGACATAGCTACGAGCAGAGACAAAAGCTCGATGGAGGGACAGAACACCCGCCCCTCCAGTGCCTGGGGCCCACTCTACAGCATGTCAGCACTGACGCCTGCAAGCCCTCTCCAGCTCTGGATGGCGGCTTTCAGCCTGTTCTGTGTCTATTATCACCTCCCTCAGAAGGCACAGGGCAGGAGGTGAGGCAAAGAGAGGAGGCAGCAAGCGTGGGGCCTCTGGCTAAGAACACCAACAAGAAAGTTTAATAAAACCTCAGGCTCGATCAGGAGTCCACGATCCTTCTGCCAGCTCCGACGTGCACCTCGCCAGGGACTCGGCTCGCCCTGCCTCAGACCATTACTCGGAGTAAGCGCTACGATCAATCACCCTCTGCGGCACCACCAGGCAGGAGGCAGGCCGGCCCGCCCGCCATCTGTCCCGCACCTGCTCTCAGCGCCGCGGCTGTGCAGGGTCTGCTGGCCCAGAGACGGCCCAGGCCCAGAGGGCACCACTGTGAATGCACATTTTCTACAGGAACTAGTCCAAACATTCGGGAAGAAAAGCCAGAAGGAGCCAGAAAGAGACAGGACAACGAATGGGATCTTATAAACGTGAGCCCCATGATCTGGGGTGGAGGAGTGGGGCCCCAAAGCACTTCGCCCACTCACATTCCCTCAAGAAGGCAAAGTCTTTATCGCCCATTACCTCTGACAAGCCTACATTTCTAAAAATCTATTAAAATCGTATTTCTGCATGTAATATACATTTCATGTTATTTTTAAAGTATAGTTGCCATTACATGGAAACAAAACAAATAGCACATTCTATTAGGACCCTAACTTCTGCTGTTTGTTGTTACTTACTTCTGCCATCAGTGAGCGAGGCCGAGAGAACAGCACGCCCGGGGTCTTGACACTGCGCTCCACCGAGGCCTCAGTCAGCCCTGTTCTGCGGGTAAGCACACATGCAGCCCGTCCTGGGGAGGTCCCCAGACTTCAGACAGGCACCTCCCCAATAGGCTCACCTTGCAGAGCATCGAGCTGACCGCTCCACCACTGTCTGGCCCTAGTTCTTATTTTTTACAGTGATGAAAATACTCAATCCTGGGCACAGATAAATTCATGCTACTGCAAAAACTTCTCTCACGACCTGAGTGTTAAATCCATTCTGTGCCATGGCTGGGTGTGCTGGGAAAGTTCTAGAAGTTCTTCTTCAGCTAATTTTCTACCCAAGAAGCTCATATGAGAGTGCCGGAAAACATGAAGTCCATAATAATGACCAAAACAAAAAAGTGGTAAATGATACACTTAAAGGTAAAAGCACTCAGTCTCACTTGTACTCAGATACATATTAAGACAATGTATCATCCTCAACTCCATTAAACTAGCAAGATCAAGATGGGTAATGCTGAGCCAGCAGGGGGCAGAGGCAGGATCCCACGTGGCGCACCACGGGTTGAGTGCCAGATCCAGGGGCTTGGAAATCATGCCAGGCATGCACGTGTGTGAGCATCCAAGTGCCAGAGAGGAGGATGGAGGAGAAGGAGTTGTGGCATAGCCATCCCCACCTCCCCTGGGGGCTGATGGCTCATTTTCCCTCTCTCTATGAAGCACATGCACCAAATGGAAAAAAAAAAAAAAAAAAGGAGGAAACCCAGGAAAACACTTGAGTGGGTGGTGTGGTCCCTCTCATTCTCACACACTGCTGACAGGAAGGCTCTTTCCAACAATGAGGCAAAATTTACCTATAGTTCTTAAAATGTTCACTCTTTGACCCAAAATTCTACCTTCAGGAATCTGATCTACATTAAAAAAGGTCTAATAACCAGAAATACAAAGACTTATGCCCAAAGGTGTTTGCTTATTTGATGGTCTCATTATGTACCAAAGGAAAAATAAAAATCTAAACTCAGACAAGAGCTCAACGTAAATTATAGTATATTTATAAAGTGAAATATTAAACAACCATTTAAATGTACTATTGTACTTGTCACAAACCTACCTACAAAAAAACGTACAGAACAATTTTATCTACGTAAGACAGACAACATAGGAAACGAGGTTGGGGAGTCACATGAGAGCTCAGTAACCATGGTAACCACCCCGTAAGTGAGTGCAGTTGACTTGTAAATCGCATTTTCCAGATGTCCCATCATCTGTAAGGACAGAATGAGCAATGTGAAGTGGCCAACCAACCTCACGGAAGAGGCTTAAACTAGATGTCTACCTAATGTGAGCAACAGACAATACCCCAACTGCTTGTCCTTCCTAATCCCGTTTTTCTTTGAAGATTTATTTTATTCTTATTTTATTAATATTATTTTAATTCATCAGAGCAGGAGGTTGGGAGGGGGAGTGAGAAAGCAAGCCACCAGGTCCAGGACTTGAACCACAGTCAGTCATGTGGAAGTCCAGCACCTTCACCACCACACCACCTGCTGGCCTCTCCAACCTCTCTTTCATTGCTCACATTCTGATTGTTCATTGAAGGTGTTAAATACTTCGGGGTCCTTGGTGTCAAAAACCGTTCTTTTTCTCTTCTTGAGATCACATCTTGATGTCAGAAAACTTTGATGATAAAACAAGATGCCTCCTTGTGGACTAGGAAACAATTAGATTTTGCCCCGTGACAAATAGCCCTGCCTTGGCCGAAGAGAACCATCATTGTTAGATTTTTATTTTCTCAATGTTTCTGAGGCTCAGGATATGATCTAAAACTGCCATTTCGAGCCACCTTTCTATCGAAAGCTACATGTAGAAAGTAGAGATTTTCTTTCCATCAGAATGAAGTGCCTTCAAGAGACTCACGGGGTAGACAGAGAGACGACATCCAGTATTAATAAAGTCTTGCCTATAGAAAGAACAATTCCAGACAAGTGACAACCTGTCCTAGTTTTAACCATCCTTCAAAAGAAATAGTCCCAGAATAGCAGTGGTTTGAGCAATGAATATGAAAACTCAAAACTTTCTAACACTGCACTGCTATTGGAAAATTCTTGCTCCGTTTTCCTTAGTGTGGTACATATTCTTAAGAAAAGTAGCTCCAAAGAGAGTGTTGTATCTTTAAAAGCTACCAACAGTTGGGAGTTTGTAATTACTACAAAATAAAATTTTGGAAGCCAACATAGTTGGTACCAGCAGATGGTGTGATGGTTAAGGCACTGGATTTCCATATGGCCGACTGTGGTTTGAGTCCTGAACTCGGTGTTTTAAAATCACACCAGAGGGACCAGCAGTTGGCATAATGGCTATGTCACTGGACTCTCATGTAGCCAAGCACGGTTCAAGTCCCGGACCCGGTGGCTTAAACTCACGCCAGGTGCGTGTGCATGCACATCCAAGATCCCGAGAGGAAAATAGAGAAGGGATTGCAGCATGGCCATGACCCCCTGAGGGGTGATTTCTCGCTTTCTGTCTCTCTGTCTCTCTGTTTCTCTGGCAAGCACACGCACACTATAATAAAAATTTCTCTCTTAAAAAAAAAGAACTATTTAGAATGATTCACCTCATGGTTCAGAGGTCCAAAGTCCAACTCCCATAAAGACACACCAAGGAGAGGACAGGATGGTCAGCAGAGGGGCTGTCCCTCCATTTTCTTCTCATAAATCCATCAGAGCTCAATCACAGGGGCCTGACCCTGGCGACCCATCACACCCCAAGGTCCCACCTGCGACACCGTGAAGGAATTACAGTTTCATTTAGTATCTTTACAATGCAGTAAAATTCCAACACATCAATTCAGTGGGACATCCAAATTCAAAAGCATCGTCCAAATCATAACTGCACTATTTCCACAACTTGTCTATTAGTGTAAAATGTCAAAATTTAAAACATAGAAGGGAAAAGGATGCACAGGGATGTCACGTACAATCCCTCTGTACGTGACATCTGAGACTAAGATGGCCATCTTATGAAGGTGACCTCGCCATTTCATGAAAACCAAGCCATCACACCGAACATGGCAGGGCACAAAGAATAAGAGAAAAAAAGTGCGTGTGTGAGAGAGAGAGAGATGATATATATGTGATATGATCTATATGATATATGTGGTATGATAAATATGTGATATGATAGATATGACATATATGTAATATGATTTACATGTATATGTGTAGCGAGAGAGAGAGAATACCTAGACCCCAGCGTATCTGAAAACATCTTTGAGCCCCAGGATTAAAAGATCTGGAGCTGCCCTTTCTCGAGACTTCTTATTATCTAAGATAATGATTTGCTTATTTGGGGTGAAGGGGGATATAAAAGAAGACATGAAGAACTAATGTTAATTTGTCAAATTACCAAATACTGAGTCTTTAGTATATAATTTACTTGGGAAAATCCATGAAAACGTCATTCTGGACAGACGTGTTTGATTTTCAAGGACAGTAAAAACTGAAAACCGTGACACATATTCACCACCACAGGGAGGAAGCAACCCGTACATGTTGAACACAGAGACCAGAGAACAGAAACATTTTGAACGCAAGTTCCAACTCTGTCACGGTAAGGAACTGTCGGTTAATGTCTGAAATTTCTCTCTTCTGACCAGTTCTGAAATGGAAACATGGGACAAGTACTATTCAATGGGTATGGTGAAGCTAGAACAGCGAGGCCCTAACTAACAGTAGGACTAGTTAAATCTTTACACAATAATAAATATAATCCAGACACTTTAAAAACATCATCAGGACATATTTCTACCTACGTTTAAAGGGTTCAATAAAGGGTAATATCACAATCACTAATAAGTCAGAAAGAAAGCACCTTAAAATACAGTGATCTCAGGGCCAGCAGGTGGAGTGGTGGTTAAGGGTGCTCGACTCCCACATGGCCGAGTGTGGTTTGAGTCCCAGATTTGGTGGCTTGCTTTCTCACTTTCTCTCTCTCTTACTCTCGCACTTGTTCTCGCTCTGTCCCTCTCTGATCAAGTTAAAATAAATATATAAGTAAGTAAGTAAAATAAAATAATTTTTTTAACATAAAAAGATATTGTGGTTTTCAAGTTGCTTCTCAACTTGACAGCTCCGCGTAAGCCAATTCCGGGATCAGCTGCTCTAAGACGTATGAATTAATACATGCCTAAAGGAGAATACCTACAACTACCATAAATAAGATTTGTTGAAACATTTTTTGATTTACAAACAATGATGCAATAAATGGCTTTACAGTTCCATGCTCCAGACAGGTGTTTTTTATCTGTAGGAGACGGTCATAAAACACAGGATGTCTAAATCAATGGGCATGCATATTTTTAACTTCTGCATAGAAAGCTACTTATGCCAAAAGGTTACAGCAACTCAAACTGTTACCAGCAACATATCAGTGTAAACATTTCTGCACATCCTCAAGAGCACTGGACTTATCAAAATAAATAAAAAGAAAGAAACTGGGTCCTGCACAAATGGCAAGCCTGCTGTGGGAGGCTGAGGCCACACGGGAGGCCCCAGTCTGGGTTGTGGACCAACCTGAACAGCCCTGCCTGGTGGAGTGCACCTGTGGCCCTGGCTACAGGGAGGCTGGGGCAGAGGAGCTCAGCTGGGAGGCCCTATCAAAAATGCCTCTCTCCCTCCCTCCTCCTCTTCCTTCCTCTTCCCACATGGTCTCTCCTTTTTTTTTTTTTTAAGGCAATCTAGTGGGCACCAAAGAAAGCCTCATCTTCATTTCCTTTCCCAGATCACTGCTGAAAAGAAAATCTCTGCATGTCTATCTGCCATAAAATGTTTCTTCATACCCTTTCCCATTAGGTTGTCGAATTCGAGGGTGTTTTAACATTATAAACAATGTGGTATGTGTCTGTGTATGAATTAACATTCCTATTAGCCTGCTGTTTTTTTTTTGTCAGGTACTTTAAATCATATAAAAATTTCGGCCATTAGGTGGCTAATTCCATTCCATCAATTTGTTCTGGACTGACTGGAGGATGCAGCTGCCATGCAGTGGGCCACACCATACAGGCCTGCCTGGTTCGTTCCACAGGTCCGCAAGAGCTCTGCGTGTCCCAGGGCAATTCTTGTAAGTAAAGGTATAGTTATAGGATATTGCTGGAATCCAGGCATCGTTTACATAGAATGCTGCTTCTTGGACAATTTCCGGAGTCCAGCTTCAGTGAAAAGGGAGGGAAGAGCACACAGCTTAACTGGGAACGTTCCGGAGCTGCCATCCCCTGGGAAAAGCGCAGTGCGGGCCGTGCCGTTCCTGGCACCGAGGCTGGTAGCGCTGCTCTGAGCAGGCTGCATCCTAGGTGCTCCCGACCACCGCAGTTGGACATACCTGTGCCTGGGCATATCTAGTTTGAAAAACGTATTATCACATTGTCCTTTTTTTATGTTTCTTCTTCCTTTCTATTAATTACACTCAGAATGCTGTGCTAATAGTGGGGGGGGGGCAGATTCCATGATTCATGAATTTCACTTCAGAGTAATAAAGGGTACATTGTAAAACACTTGTCTACACAGACCACCGGTGACGGCATGGAAGTAGAGTAACAGCAGACGCCAGACCCTGCCCGGGGGTGGGGAGGGACAGTGAGCAGACACAGGCACGCATGTCAGCAAAGGGGGTCAGTAGAGACTGGGAACCACAGCAGAGCGAACGCTGTCGCTGACAATTCGACAGATACTCCCTCCCCCTGGAAATAAAAGTGTAAAAACCTAGAAGTATTCCTGAATATATACAACACAATGCAATCTTTAACGCTAAAAATGATAAACATGTCTACGTCCTTCATTTGATTATTAAACACTGGACACACACTTTCGAAAGCTGTACTCTATCCCATGAAGATGTGCGATGGTTATATGTGATCCAGAAATCACTTTTTTTTTTAAAGAAAGCAATGAAAAGAAAACAGTAAAACACACAGAAAGACGTGGATGCGTATGGCTTTACACGAGACTAATTAGGAAACACACCAAATGCTTTGGTAACATTTTCTACGTTATATTTTTGGTTTTGGGGGTTTGTTTTGTTTTGTTTATATACTCACTTTCTAGGTCTTCAGTCACATGAGTAAAACCTAACTCGGCAATGTTTCCCTACTCGATTAGACCCTTACAATATACCTTAGCCACTACTCTGCCTCTGACGCCATCTCTAGAGTCCTTGTCCCAACTAGGAGTCTAAAAACCACTGAAGAATTGCGACCTCCCATGCACTTCTTCCTAGTAACCCAGCAGCAATAGATGATATAGTAAACCTGAAAACGTACTTTTTGGACCCTTAAAAAAATCATCAGGTTGGAGCCAGCAGGTAGCATAGTTGTTAAGGAGCTGGACTCCCACCTGGTTGACTGTGGTTTGAGTCCCAAATCCCATGGTTTGAAACTCACAACAGGTGCATGTGTATGCATGCCCAAAATCCCGTGAGGAGAATGGAAGAGAAGGGATTGCGGTGTGGCCATCATCTCCCAGGGATGATTTCTCGCCTCCTCTCTCTCTGTCTCTCTAGTAAGTGCATACACTCTATAGAAAAAAAAAATCTCTCAAAAAAGAGAAAACCAACATCAGGTCTGATGAGGTTCAGAAACACTACCCCAGGGGTACAAGAGAGGTCAGACTCCCAGACACTTGGTCTTTGACCCTCCTCCTCTCTGTCACCACCAGGATCACAGAGAAGGACCCCCACACACCCCCAAGCTACCTGCACTGTCTCCTCCTACCTGAGACCCAGCTCTCAGCTGCACCCTGTCGTCCCCTGACACCACGCCCTATGACTGTCCAAAGTCCTATAGGCTGTGGCTCAGGGAAGGGGTCAGAAATGGATATTCAGCCCACGTCTGCCTAGGATCACTCCGAGCCTTCCAAGTCCTAATTGACGGTCTCTCTCCAAGTCACCAACTACTGAACACTAATTTGGTACACTTCAAATTCTTCAGTATGCTACTACCCTAGATACGGTGGTAAGAAAATGCTTACTGCCTCAGCAGAGAAATACCTTGAGTTTCTTAGAACCTGCTCAATGAAGCATCCACCAGTCTATCAACATAGGTTTTTCCATGATCATTTTAAAAGTTACTTGATCAATGACACCAAATCCTTTCTTACTTATTAAGATGGTCTAAAGAGGGACAGCAGGTGGCATGAAGATTAAGATGCTCGAACTCCCAAGGCCACCCCCAAGACTCAAATCATGGTGGCTTGAAAATCATGCTGGGCACATGTATGTGCATCCACAACATCCCAAGAGGAGAACAGAAGAGAAGGGATCGAGGCTTGGCCAACCCCTCTGAGGACGGGAGGGAGTGAAGGCTCACTTTCCCACTAGCTCGTTCTCTGTCTCTGTCTGGCAAGTGCACACGCTCTATAGCAAAAACTAAAAAGACAGGAAAAAAAAAAACTAAAACAATTAGTCAACGTTTCAACCACAAATGACAAAAATACTATGAAATATGTTGAGTCAAACTATTTCTCATTTAAAGAAACGCAAGTCTCTTCCGTCAGTAACTGTCATCAACGACTGGCAGGGATTTAAGGAAAGCACCAAGTCAACTCTAGTCTTGCTCATCTGATCTCTCCTGTAACTGGGAAGAAATGCATGCGCTAGGCAGCACATCACTGGCGGGCACACCGGGTAAGCTGCTGACTTCTGGAACACACTTAAAGAGGGCCTGCACATCTACCCAGCAGCTCCGTCAGTTTCTTTCTTAATGCATCTATTTTTTTTTCTTTTTTTGGAGAGATTTTTGCTATAGGGCGCATGCACTCGCCAGACAGAGAGAGATAGAGAGACAGAAAGCGAGAAATCACCCCCCAGGGAGGGATGGCCACACCGCAATCCCTTCTCCTCCATTCTCCTCTTGGGATCTTGGGCACACGCACACACGCCCAGAGTGAGTTTACGCCACCGGGTCCAGGACTCGAACCGAGGTCAACTATGTGGGAGTCCAGCAACATAGTCATTACGCCTACTGCTGGTCCCTCTTAATGCATCTATTAACAGATTAGGAAAAGCAGACAGGAATACCACACTAAGAAAAATACACGAGGCCCTATGACTTAACGATGGCTGGGAAGTTCATGGTGATGGTTCAATACCACGTTTCCACAGCAACACAAACGGACATTGCTGTAGATATGCAGGTCACTCTCTGGGGTAAGACTGGACACCCTTAACTCCCCTGAGATGACACTCCACACGCTACCCTGCAGAAAACTCTACAACAGGTTTTCGAGGACCCTTCCCATGCTTACCACTAACTCTGCATTTTCGAGTTGAACCTACGATATTCAATTTCGGTCTCAGTGAAAAGGACCATTATTGCCAGTTGTAACACACTTTGTAGAGTAACTTAAACTACTGTTTTATAACATTTAACTATAAAACGAGTTTAGCTCTCGTTTGACCTGGTTTCTACTTAGGTAAGAACCTCTTTGATAATATAACAAACTCTTACTTTTGTTTTGTGTCTCTTTCAAAATTTCTAACTTCTAAACGAGGCTGATAACACAATGGAACTGAATCTCAGAAGGAATGAGATGCGTTCTCTCCTTGTAGACCCCCTTTTCGATGGCTACTGCAGGCCTTTGGCGTGGAAAGGAGGCGCAAGTCCTCGTCCCCACATCCTGCACTTGTGGGTGCAACATCTAAGCCGCCCCCTTCTCCTGTGCATCTTGTTGTGACCACCTGATCAGTGACTACTCACGGCAAACTTTCTCAGAAAAGGAAGAGTTCTCTTATTCAGCATTCTGAATAAAGGTAACAGGACAAAGAGGGGCCATTTGTTCACAAGTACGTGAGGGCCTCCGCCAACACACTGGTCCTGGGAAATGATAAAACACGTATCTTGCCCTAAATTTCACGACCTGTAGCAGAGACATCAAATTAGCCCCCAACGGGCACCGTCCCTTCCTTCCTAACAGAACCCCAATTTTGTCGGGAGCGACATGTGTGGGCTGAAACAAGTGGAGCATCGCTACATCGCCCGACCTCCCGTACAAATGCAGGTGGCCCTGGGACGTGACTGCACAGTCAGAGGCCAGCACAGGGCTCTGAGTGGGGTTCCTAGCAAGCTCCTTCTAAAGGCAGGGCAGACAGAGCTGGCATGCCCTCTTGGGCCCTTTCCTCTTTCAGGAAAGTGTGTGTGACAGCTGGAGAGCATCAACGATTAGGCACCATACGAGAAGGACTGGTGAGATTAGAGGCCCAGCCTGACAGCACGGTCAATAGCAAACTGAACTCCAGGGCTGGAAGCCACATGGCAGGTGCAGGTTCAAGTCCTAGGATAGGCCTGAAAACAACAGGTGCAATGTGCACGCTCACAATCCTGAGAAGCTGAAGGGCCAGAGAAAGGTGATCGTGAGACAGATCCGCACACGCATGCACACACACGCATACTTCATCTCGTATACAAACACATGCTCTCTGTCACAAATAAAATAAAAAGAAGAAGAAGAGGAGGAGGAGGAGGAGGAGGAGGAGGAGGAGGAAAAGAGAACTAGAGACTTCGACCTTCACACTCAAAGCCAGCAACTTCCCAACTACAGACTCCGCGTTACAGATAAATAAACCCCCTACCCTGGTTAAGCCTCTCCTTTTTAAGTTTCCTATGACATGTGTCTAAACTTATTAAAGTAACTCAATCTATTAAGAAAGGCACAGAAAAAGTTCTAGGAAAACCTACAGAAAAAGATATTACTTCTGACGAAGGGTGGGGAGGAGTGGGAGAATAAATCTACAGAAAAGCAACTCAGGAGCTAATCTGTTCACTTGTTAAATTATCCTAGTCAACCACTGCAGTAGGAGAAGCTGACATACAGATAAAGAGCTAGCTGGCTAGTCCTATGAAATTCTGAAGAGTGGAGAGATGATTAAAACCTGGAGTTATTCATACGGGGCAGTCACACGGCTGTGCTAGATCATGTCTACACGTTCTTCCTAACACCCACAAAGCACCATCCTATCATCGAAGGTGTAATCAACAGGGACTGATCCCAACCTCTGAGCTACAAAAGCAGTGAAAGACTTGAGTCTGAAGGGTACCCCAAGTGGGACTTGCACCCACAGCTATGTGCTAAAACTCGAGTTACGTATCACCTTACCTGGACGTTCCATTGGTCCCTCACTATCACTCTGTCCAGTTTTCCAAAATCGTGAAAAGCCATGCCCTGATACCAGCAGTCTAAAATCTGGCTAACTTCATTCATGTGGCCAGAGAACACCTAAACACAAGTGTGACCGAAAGTAAGGACCATAAACAGTATTTAATATTCGGTAGCACGCTCTATGTTTTTACAGGAAATGTGTTTTTATTTCATGTACTATTAGTTATTAACGCTATAGAGTAACTAAAAATTTTAAAAGATGTCTGTCCCACTTTGAACACACAATAAGGGGAGGAAAACACAGGATCTTTTTCCCTTCTGCTGTTATATAAACACACACTCAGCGTTAGCAGAATGTCGTTCACATCAAAACAATAGGAAACCACTCTTGGCTGGGAGGACAGGCTTAGCTCATGTTGGTATCTTCTTCAGTCCTGCGAAAGCAAGTTTCTGCATGCTTTCTGGAGAGCGACCTACGGAGTTCTCAGGACAACGCCAACCCTCACATTTCACTACGAAAGTAGCCAGTGCTACCAGCCAGCTGCTGCCTGCACATAATACACTGACCTCTTTCACTCACTCTTGGCTTAAAATGGCAAAAACAAAGCAGCTGTTGATGGAATGTAATCATGAAATATGCAAAATACTACTCTCCAAAAAGATCTCAGATAACTACAAAACTCAGGTTTGCATTTTAAAATGACTCACTGCCTTTGAACTGCTTTTCCTGTTCTAGATTTGCAAATTAAATTGCTAATCTTTTAACTATAAACTTAACTACTACTTTGCTTTGTCCTGTTTTTAAGTCAACCAAGACTTCAACCCTAAAATATACTTTCTCCTTTATTTCCAAACAAATTTCTTCTTTTTTTTTTTTTTTTTTTTGCGTACTCTCTTTTGTTTACCATAAACAGTAAGGTAATAAAGTGAACACTGGAGAAAGGCTTTTTAATAATTTTTTGATGTAGAGCCTAACACTTAGAATTATGCTTGTTCTCCCACCTGCCCCAACTCACATGCAGGTAGTGTTGATTTTCACATATGCTGATTCTAGGGAATCACAAGCCCTTGGTAGTTTAGTAAGTATACCTTTGCCCTGTAACTTAAAATGATCTCACACACTGTGCACACAGAATGATACCTCATTCCCCTAAGTTCCCCAAAACGATTACACTTGCACAAGAGTAATACTAAAATCCGTGGTTTTAAAACATCATCAGACAAACCACAAAAGCCCAGGGTCTAATTTAACTGCGTTTATGTAGACGGCTGCTGAGCTGGGAGGGTGCAGGTATCCACGACGGAAACTCCTTCAGGTGCAGTGATGGCATTCCTCACCCACCCCAAGTCTCTCGGATTTGTTTACTTCGTTGGCCCTCTTTCCTGCACAGGTCCAACTGAGGGGTCAGTCTGTGGCGTTAAAGTCATTTCAGACGCTTCTCTGCTCTTATTCCTTAGTTCCTCATATGTAGTATGTTTTCTTGTAGGACTTCCCTCAAGGGCAGGATCAGGTCCTTGGGCGGTATGACCTGTAATACCAGTGGGAAAAGATTCATTCACAGAAGCCCTGACTGGAATGGCTCCCTGTGAGGACGCCTCTCTTTCTCTATGCTGTCCACTGCTGGGGCTGTCCCAAAAGATGACACTTTCAGTGGAGTCGTACTTTGACTTCTGAGAGTAGATGGTGAAGACTGTCCTGATCATAAAGCTTCTGCAAGAGGGGAACTTGCCAGATTCTTGATCACCTCTTGGCGAGTTTTCATCTAAGAAAGCTTTCCAACAAAGAATCCCATTGTACAAGCGAATGTAAGTTTAGGGATGGAGCTGTCTTGGGGATGACTTGACAGGATGCCTTTACTCATCAATCCTTGAGTAATCAACACACTTGCAGCCAAAGGCACAGACTGGAACCAGAGGTTTTCCTCCTTGCATTTGGCAAAGACCCGTCCTTCTTCCTCTGTTGAGATGTGATCAGCCCCTATGAGGGAAACTGGTCTTCCAGCTTCTGCATTCGGCTCTCAAAAGTCAGCCCTCCCATTCATCTTTCCTCCCAGCAAGGGGAGCTGGCGATGGCATGGTGAGCCCAGGTGAGCACCAAGCAAATTGCTCATTGGCACACATCCCATGATAATCTCTGCCTCCCTCCTGTCCATCTCCATGTTCTCCATGATTAGAAGGTCAAGTGACTTACAGGCCATTACAGGAAACTGATCAGACTCTGTTCTGAATATATAAAACACTCACCCATCACTTCAGGAATCAACAAAAAACTCTACTGATCCGTCTAGAAAGCTTGTTTTTCCAATACCATTATTAACTCCAAACTACTTGGGGATCTGGGGTAGAAAATGGAAAGCAGACAAAGTGCAAGCCATAACAGAAAACAGACTAACAAAACCATGATGTAAGACGAATGAAACAAATTCACACACAGTGGAATGTATAAAGACCTAACTTTTTTTGGTAGTTATTTATATGTGTATTTATTCACTTACTCTTCATGGTTCATAGAACCAACTAACCCAGAGAAATTTGGCCTTCATCAAACCAGCTTTCAACCCAATCCAATGAGTAGCTCAAAGTCAACTATTTACTGTTCTAGAAATCACAGAAACCTCCATGATGAGGAAAGACATAACAATCCTTACAGTTCTGTTCCATTCCACTTATAAGACTCTCTATCGGGTTAACTTTTCCAAAGCTCAAAGCTTGTTCTTCTTCCCCCACAATAGCAGGTTCGCTTCCCACTCCCAATTTTTGGTGGTATATCTGGTGGCTTTTTGCTTATTCGCCAAAATTGGACAAATATAAGACAGCATTGGGATATCAACAGTTACATTACTTACAGAATTTATAATATGCGGCATTAACAGAGACGGGGTCCAATGACAGCAGAATGATGCTAAATTTAAGACGGCATTGGGATACCGACAGTTACATTACTTACAGAATTTATAATATGCGGCATTAACAGAGACGGGGTCCAATGACAGCAGAATGATGCTAAATTTCTTTTAGCATCAGCTCGAGCTAATCAAGCCAACATCTACTGAGTGGCCACCTGACTCAAGATGAGATCCTTGAATATCCAAAGGCTGGCCCAGCTCACGTAGCTCGGTGGGAGTACAGGTTTGGTGTTCACGGCAGAGCTTTTGCCAGCATGACCAGGTGGCTAACCCAAAAAGGGAGAGGAACTCTTAGCCTTTTCCTTACTCCCCTCATGGGAGAGCCTGTGAACCAGCTGTGACAACGAGCTGCTTGCCTCGATCAGGACAAGAGGGGCACACTCCCCAAATCTATGCACAAAACATGAAAAGCGGAACAGCATGGCTTAAGAGGGTCCTTTAATGCAACACTTGAATACTAGTGTTTTTTCCCCTTCTTGCAAACATTCAGCCTGCCTCCAACAAGAGACTCACAGCAATCTAGGGCGACTATTCCTAAGACAGCTGACAAGCAGTCTTGGTCTATTAATGGCATCTGTTTCCTGAGAAAAGGAAAGCCACTACATAGTAGAATCATTTGTTACTATTATTATTTTTATTTTTTTACTCTGACAAGAGACAGAGTGAGAGAGAAAGTGAGAAAGCAAGTCACCACGTCTGGGACTCAAACCATGGTCAGCCATGTTGGAGTCCAGCGCCTTAACCACCACGCCACCTGCTAGTCCCAATAATACACATTAAGTCAAATAGTACACTACTCTAAACTACATCTCTAGAGTAAAGGGAACTTTTTTGTGGGGAAGGGGAGCTAAACCAATGAGACTGTGACTGGGAAAACCACACAGTGATTCCCTATATGCACTAAAGACAAGTTAAACTGTGATGTAAAACTGATACTGAACTAATAACACGTCATAAATTTAAAAATTCAGATTAAAATGTTTAAATGTGCCACTGGATAGCAGAGAGGTTAAGATTACAGCTGATGGTATGGTTCAAGACCCAGACCTGGCAGCTTGAAAAATCATACCACGTATATGTGTATGTGTACCCCAAAGTCTGGAGGGGAGAGTGGAGGAAAAGGGTTGTGGTGTGGCCATCCCACTGCGGGATGACTTCTCATTTCTTCCCCCCTGCTCCCCCCAATAAATGCAGGCACCCTATAGCAAACTAAAAAATAAATAAAATATTTAAACTTTACAATTGTAACTTTAAATAAAAAGTTCAACAAGAAATCCACAAAGTGTACAATTAAAAAACTAAATGTACTTGGAGCCAGCAGGTGGCCTGGTGATTAAGGCCTAGACTCCCACATGGCCCACCACAGCTCAAGCCCCAGACTGGCTGCTTGAACATCACACTGGGTACATGCATGTGAATGTCCAAAATTGAGAAAGAGAATGGAGAAGAGATTGCATCATGGTCATCCACCATAGGGGGTGATTTCTCCTTTCCCTCTCTCTATATCTGTCTGTCTGTCTCTGGCAAACACACATGGCCCTATCCCCCCCCCCCAAATAAAACCCTTAAAAATAAAAAGTGTACTCAAAATAACTAGTGTGATCTAATTTGTTTCTTACAAAAGGCCAAAGAAAAACACAGTGTGATTTTTACCTTCTAATGCCAAAATCTTTTAAACTAAAAATTAAAATTTTAAATGTTAGCTTAAGAAAAACCCTAATTTTTAATTAAATTTTAAACCTTGATTGGATTGTAAATCCAATTAACAATAGATCAGTTGAGCCTTTATTGTCTTTTCAACAGGATAAAAAGGGAAGCTTTCTCTTGTTATTAACTAGTCAGCATTTTTGGAGGTAATTTATTTTACAAATTCAAGTTAAAATAATATTCCAGTACTTCTCCAAACTTCAGTTTATAAAGAACTCTGCAAAGATACAGCTAAATAAAGCAAAGAAATTTTCATAATAGGAATGACAATCCATAATTTATATGTTTGCTCAGCAGAACGTTGGACAAGTTTTCCTACAGAGAACAGGTGGCAGACAAAGCAGGTACCCTATGCCACACACGCATCTATATCCATTCCTCCCTGGATTTTCAATTGTTCTTTCCAGTACTCTCGTTCAGATATTAGGTCATCTCTTCGACATTAATATTTATTTCTACAGGACAAGGCAGTCTCAAGGGCTCACGACCTGTCTCTCCACCATCAGTGTGGCTAAACCACCGTGCCCACTGGGTTAACAATGCACCAGGTCAGAGGTCGGCAGCCCATGATCAAAGCAGGCTGCCCATTCTCCCTGTCATTTATGTGGGACACACAAGATGTGTTTACTTACCTCTAAATGACCTCCCGTAGGTGCCACGGAAAAGATTCCACATTCCTGTGGAGCCGTAACCGAAGGAGTTGTCTTGCTGAATGTTCTCAGTAAGAGCAAATTTCATTTTTGTGAAACATTTGATCTGTCTTATTTATTCAAGAATCCCTGAGGTTAAGGGCCGTACTGTCTAAGCCGCACTGGTCTACAGTACACGTCCGATGGGACACTCTCAGCAAGCACGGGCTTGCTAACAACGTTTTCAAAATTACTAAGAGCACAACACGTAGAATTCCAAAGTTGAAAAGGCAGCCCCCATCATCCCTGCTTCTGCCACTGCTACTTAAAATGCCTACTATTGGGACCAGCAGTGGCTATGTCGCTGGACTCCCATGTACATGACAGCAGTGGACCCAGTGGCTTAAACTCACGCTAGGCGCATGTGCGTGCATGCCCAAGATCCCGAGAGGAGAATGGAGGAGAAGGGACTGCAGCGTGGCCACCCCCCCTGGGGGGTGATTTCTCGCTTTCTGTCTCTCTCTGTCTTTCTGGCAAGCTCACGTGCCCTATAGCAAAAAACTCTTCAATAAAAATGCCTATTCTTTTATTCATTAGAACATTAATATAAATACTGTAAAACTCTAGGGAAAATAGCCCCCCCCGCCAAAAAAAAAAAACAAGAAAAAATCGATCTATGGCTATCCTGTCATAAATTCGCAATCCTTAGATATTAATCAATAGCACTGTGTTAATCACATGGAAGATGGTAAACCCCTCCGTCATCTTTCCTTACCCCTGTCAAAATGAGATGGCCTTGTACCTGAAGGCTCCAGAGAGACAAAATGAACTGATACAGAAGAACAAGGAGCTCCTAAACACCAGAATACACAGGAAAGGAGACAAGGGCAGAAGCAGAGACAGCATCACCCGGGAGCGAGCAGCAGACTGAAGCAATCACGGAGAAGAGGTCCAGGTGAGAAGGAAACAGACCCCCTCCCCCACCCCGTCATTGTAGACTTGGAATCTGAGCTAAGCAACTGGGCGCAAGAGGAGGGACGCTCCAGACGCTCCCTGACTTACATGGCACCTTCTGCTCATGGGAAGAGGGAGACGGTGCAGATGGAGGATGAGCGAAGACAAACGTGTGGACGACTGAACGTGTAACTCAGTTTGTTCTCCTTCGTTAGGAGACGGTGACAAGTAGGGAAGAACCTACAGAAAATGCGCGACGAGAGCAGGTCATCCCTCACAGGGACTCCTGCGAGGTGCACGTGTCACGTGAAGCTGACGACCTCCCCATGTAAGGACCACTGCGTCTTCTATAAACTATTTTTAGTTTGGAAACTAATCAAACATGAGTTTAAGTCCTACCTTAAACTACTTATGATGATGGAAAGCCTTCAAAGCCATTAAAAGATACTTAAGCGTATGTAATACTCTTTCTAAATTATCTTTCAACCGAGCAGAACAGTGCATGAGAAGGACCCGAGCTGGTTACCACTAGCTTTCGGCTGAGATGACAACATTTCATATGTCATTACTACTTCACTAAATCACTCCAGCATCATCGCTTTACTGTGAACTACCAATACCTTCACGACACCTTAGATAAATAGATCTATGCATAATATAATCTATAAATGTAATGGTACAAATTACATATAATATACAACATGTATGCAATATTACATAGCACATATAATTACTTTATAATTACATATAATATACTAATATGCAAATAAATACATGTACATGTAAAATACATAAAACAAAACCCAGGCCAGCAGGCAGCATGGAGGTTATGCTGGATCACACATAACCGATGGCACGACTGGAGTCCAAGATCTGGAGGCTTGAAAACATGCCAGGCACGTGTGCATACATGCCCCGAATTCTTCGTTATCACGAGGGAACTAAGGAATAAGCAAGGACCTCTATGACCACCTCCCACAACAAACTCCACTCCCTTGGGGCTGACAGTGGCACCTACAGCGGAAGGGCAGGGTCAGACACCCTCAAGAAAGCACGCACTGGGTTCTCGGAGAGCACCAGTGAACACCTGACAAATACTCAAAATCACTTAGTGGGAAGGCCCCCATTAAAGTTTCATCCTTTATCAGAAAAGTTGAAAACAGCTTAATCTTAAAAGTACAACTTAAACTTTCTTTTAGTACATATACTGGAGGTCAGGAAAGTTTTTGCATAGAAAGACACAGCGTGACTTTTCCAATGACCCAATATAAAGGGACTTCAGAAAGTATGTAGAAAAATAGAATGAAAGCATGAGTTTTATTTTAGTGCCAAAATCATTTTAAATGCCAGCACTATATTTTTGTAACACGCATTCTCCATGAACTTTCTGAAGCCCCCGGTGTTAAATATTTATACTGACTAGTCATCGTTTACAAGCTCGTTTTCTAATATTAAGTTTTACTTGGATTACTAACAACGGGGAACAAAAACTTCCACTTACTTAATGGCGTTTCTAAAGTGATCTTCAGCTGGGTTTTTTACAGTGCAACTGTTCAGGAGCCATAAATCTGCATCGGATGCATTTTCTACAAAAAAAAAAAACAAATCAATATTTAAAAAGAAAAGTTAGGTAGCACATTTAAGCATTCAAAAGTACCCAAGTGCCTGCGAGGTGGCACTGGGACTGCGGGGAAGGGAGAGGGCGGTCTCAGTGCAGGCAGCAGCTGCCGTACTGGGGACTCCGTGAGCAGTCCGCAGGAAAATGTTAAGCATGAGCTATATCGTTTCAGACGTGAGGAGGACACGCATGTTCCTCCGTTTTCTATGCTGGAGAGTCGAGTTCTATTCAGTCACTTCCAAGAGCTAAAGAACACGAGCCTCACCTTGCCCCTCCATGGAAAATCAGCTGCCCCTTTCTGGACCACGTGTATTTCAGGCACAGATATTAGCATACATTGAATATTCTTCAGAGCGATACGGTATGAAAACCTTAACCTGCCTGCACTGAGGATTACTGACTTACCTCCACGTCAGCCTTTTGCTCCTATCATCGGTTTGATTGAGCATTGTTAGGTACTAAAAATAAACTCACTGAGAGAGCAACAAATAATCCGAACGCATCATATTTACTTAAATTCATGTACGAATACATAAAGCGTATAATGCCATTCTACTCACATTTAGATACTTTGGATTGTTGAAATGACCAACTTTTCATGACTTAATACATGAACACAGGATTGTCCTAACAAAAGGACACCAAAAGGGAAAACAGCAGCACCTTCGGCCGGATCTCAGTGAGAACAGAAGCTAAGGTCAGATGACAGAGGAACCAAGAGGCCAGAGACTTGTGTGCCTTCCCAGCCTGGGAGGGCCAACGCTGGATGGCGGGGTTGGGGGTGAGCACGGCCGAGATTCTGATAACCTGGAATCAGCCTTCTGCATCAGCACTCCCACAGAATATGCTTGCACTTTCTACAACTCCACATGAAAATCTTTGTTCCCACCTGCCTTCATCATTACTTAAGATACATTGAAGACAGCATCTATAGTTGCCGCTCTCTGGATTCCGAATCCTAACACAGGGAGAGCATGGAGCAGGCACTCGAAGGCCCGTGGAACATGGACCAACGTGCGAGCAGGCGGTGGGTGAGAGGATGACAGAGACCCGATAAACAATTTCTTTTTTTTTTAATAATTATTTATTTTATTTTTTATTTATTCATTCATTGATTTTTTAATTTGACCAGAGAGAGACAGAGGGTGAAAGTGAGAGAGAGAGGAAGTGAGAAAGCAAGCCACCGGTTCCAGGACTCGAACCCAGGTCGGCCATGTGGGAGTGTCCACCGCCTTAACCACCACATGAACCACCTGCTGCTCCCCCGATAAACAATTTCTAAGGGCCTCTTCTCCCCCTGCTGAGAAGCTTCTGTAATCACTGAACGAGAGACACGGACATGGCAAGCCAAGCAGCCTGAGTGTGAGCAGTGTTTTCCCCGAAATGCATCCTCTTTCCGAACTCCTCATACGCACGAGAATCTAAATCTAAGGTCACAGAAGCTGACTACTCGTAAAGATCACAGCTAACAGTCCTGAGTACGTACTGTGCAAGCAGAAATAAGCCAAGCCTGTAGTTCTTTTTTATGTAATCCTCCCAATCTTAGGTGGGTTCTCCAGCTTTAAGAAAAGGAATCTAAGACTTGGAAAGAAAAACAATAACTTGCCAAAAATCACACAGTAAGAGGGTAAGCCAGGTGGCCAGTGGGTGGCTTGGTGGTTAAGGCTCTGGACTCCCACATTGCCAACCGTAACTCAAGTCCCAAACCAGGCTGCTTGCTTTCTCACTTTCTCTCTCTCTCTCTCTCTCTCTCTCTCTCTCTCTCTCTCTCTCTCTCTCTTTCTCTAGTGAGCATATGTGTCCTACATCAAATTTAAAAATAATTAATAAATAAAATTAAATAAATATTCAAAAATAAATCAATAAAATAAGAACGGTTGGGCCAGGATGAGAAATCTGGACAACGCAACCCCAGAGAATGGGCTCATGAGGGAATCCCAACGCCTGGTCCGTGGCTCGATGAGAGAGTGAGGGTGACACCTAGAAACAAACCAAGAGGCATCGCGTGGCCTGGAGGCAGCCCACGTATTTCTAAGAAGACCCAGAACCAGGCTTCAAAGGGAGCTGTCTGCTGCTTCCCAAGTTTCCGAGAGCTCAGCAAGCTGGCACCTGGTCTCGGTGGCCCGCGGGAGGCATGGAACACTACGTGTGGGCGGCCCTCCCGGCCAGGGCCCTCCCCTGCCCCTGCAGCTTCCGCACAATGGTGCCATTATCGGAGAGAGGACTGTGTACACATCTACACCCTCAGGTGAACAAAACACTTATCTTACACAACTGTTCCACTTGAAAGTTAACCAGAGGAGCAACGCAGGACCATAAAGGGAGTCTGTTCCCAGGCCCGAGTAAGGATAGGCAGCCTGATCCAAGTGACGGCACGGAGAACAAAACCAAGAGGGAAAGAAGCTTGATTGTTTGGGACTCAGATGCGTTTCTGGAGAGTTCCTTCACCACAGAGCTCAGGCAGGCATTTATTCCTCTACACTACGTAAGTCTAACAACCAAGAGCTGACATACACAGCAAGTAGACTTTTCAGGGCACTTCGAGACCTGGCCGCCACCCCTCCACCCAAAGCCGCTCCTCCC
>NW_006159611.1:1095707-1100378 GCF_000334495.1 Tupaia belangeri chinensis | reverse complement strand
TATTTTTTATTTATTCATTCATTGATTTTTTAATTTGACCAGAGAGAGACAGAGGGTGAAAGTGAGAGAGAGAGGAAGTGAGAAAGCAAGCCACCGGTTCCAGGACTCGAACCCAGGTCGGCCATGTGGGAGTGTCCACCGCCTTAACCACCACATGAACCACCTGCTGCTCCCCCGATAAACAATTTCTAAGGGCCTCTTCTCCCCCTGCTGAGAAGCTTCTGTAATCACTGAACGAGAGACACGGACATGGCAAGCCAAGCAGCCTGAGTGTGAGCAGTGTTTTCCCCGAAATGCATCCTCTTTCCGAACTCCTCATACGCACGAGAATCTAAATCTAAGGTCACAGAAGCTGACTACTCGTAAAGATCACAGCTAACAGTCCTGAGTACGTACTGTGCAAGCAGAAATAAGCCAAGCCTGTAGTTCTTTTTTATGTAATCCTCCCAATCTTAGGTGGGTTCTCCAGCTTTAAGAAAAGGAATCTAAGACTTGGAAAGAAAAACAATAACTTGCCAAAAATCACACAGTAAGAGGGTAAGCCAGGTGGCCAGTGGGTGGCTTGGTGGTTAAGGCTCTGGACTCCCACATTGCCAACCGTAACTCAAGTCCCAAACCAGGCTGCTTGCTTTCTCAATTTCACTTTCTCTCTCTCTCTCTCTCTCTCTCTCTCTCTCTCTCTCTCTCTCTCTCTCTTTCTCTAGTGAGCATATGTGTCCTACATCAAATTTAAAAATAATTAATAAATAAAATTAAATAAATATTCAAAAATAAATCAATAAAATAAGAACGGTTGGGCCAGGATGAGAAATCTGGACAACGCAACCCCAGAGAATGGGCTCATGAGGGAATCCCAACGCCTGGTCCGTGGCTCGATGAGAGAGTGAGGGTGACACCTAGAAACAAACCAAGAGGCATCGCGTGGCCTGGAGGCAGCCCACGTATTTCTAAGAAGACCCAGAACCAGGCTTCAAAGGGAGCTGTCTGCTGCTTCCCAAGTTTCCGAGAGCTCAGCAAGCTGGCACCTGGTCTCGGTGGCCCGCGGGAGGCATGGAAGTACGGCAGGGTACTGAAGAGGGCAAGGTGACGGCCCTAAGAGCGGGCGGCTCTCTCAGCCATGGCCCTCCCCTGCCCCTGCAGCTTCCGCACAATGGTGCCATTATCGGAGAGAGGACTGTGTACACATCTACACCCTCAGGTGAACAAAACACTTATCTTACACAACTGTTCCACTTGAAAGTTAACCAGAGGAGCAACGCAGGACCATAAAGGGAGTCTGTTCCCAGGCCCGAGTAAGGATAGGCAGCCTGATCCAAGTGACGGCACGGAGAACAAAACCAAGAGGGAAAGAAGCTTGATTGTTTGGGACTCAGATGCGTTTCTGGAGAGTTCCTTCACCACAGAGCTCAGGCAGGCATTTATTCCTCTACACTACGTAAGTCTAACAACCAAGAGCTGACATACACAGCAAGTAGACTTTTCAGGGCACTTCGAGACCTGGCCGCCACCCCTCCACCCAAAGCCGCTGCTCACCATGCCCACCTGTAACCTCAGTTCCTGCCATACTGAGTACTAGGCGCTCGGTCCTGATCAACAGACTTAAAGTGAAAAGACCAACATCGGATGGGAAGAGAGGGGCAGATGGTACAAACTCCGAGCTCACAAAGAGGAAAGGCACGTGACACCCGAACATACAAAAGCTCAATCTCACTCATAATAATACAAGAATACATTGCTTAAAAAAAAAAAAAAAAAAAAAGTCCTAGATTCTCAAAAACCCCAAAGTTTGACAGCGTCCGGTGCTCATGTCACTGTGAGGGGACAGGGACTCTTACGCACGGCTGGTGGGAATGGAAACCAGACCCCGTCTTCACAAACGCACGTGCTTGTCCTCTGACCCGGCGGTTCCACTGCTAAGGCCCGGCCTGCTGCACACACACGTGCACAGTGCGAGGTGACTTATCACGGCAGCGTCTGAGAGAGGGCAAGGCGACTGGGTAGATCCTGGGAGCACTTCAGAACAGAGATGCCCATGCACCTACTCACCAAAAGAAAACCAGGGACACACTCCGAGTCCCCGTAAGGAGAGAGCTCCTGAGCGTGCTGTTCAGGTAAAGAGCGAGACGCTTGACTACACGTTCAGTGAGCTACCGCTGGGGAGAAAGCGGAATCTGGGATGGATCTGCTTGCATGGCACAAGCTGCCTTATACGGACACCAAACCGAAGAGTGTGAACACTGAACTGGGCGACCAGGGGGGACAGGGTCAGTCGGAGACAAGAAAACGGGAAAAGCTTTCTTCATACAGCTTGTATTTTTATTTCAAAAAATCAAGTATTTTGAAAGTAGAAAAGAACTATAAAAACTGTAGCTATAAAGAACTATAAAAACTGTATCTCCCCATGTCCTCAGCCCTTCATTTTCAGACATCTCGAAAGAGCTGTCTCTACACCAGGGCTTCCCTGACAAGCCAGAGTCCCCGTCTCCTGGCTCCCGCTTCAATTTAGCAGAGACACCCAGCTGCTCACCATCTCACCATCTAAAACTCGTTCACCAAGTCAAGGATACCAAATGCCACAGACATGTACCGAATGCTCCGAAAAAGGGGAACTGTGTCACAGAGCCATGGTGGGTGGGCGGGGCTTCAAAAGGAGTGTCTTCCCGGTTGAGATGGACAGGACAATGGGACAGGACAATGGACTCCCAGTGGCATTGAAGACAAAGCTGTGCTGACTCTTCTCTGCCTAATAAATCAGAGAGAATTTGCCTACAAGTTCCAAATGCAATTAAAAGGACTGACTACATTTCTGTTTTGACTATGTAATAAATTAGAATCGAACGATCATATTTGCATAGCATTTTACACTCGCAAAGCATTTTCAAATACATTATCTCATCAGAGCTCCCCAACCCACGAGGTATTTGTAATCCCTCTCTTCTGGATGAGGAAACTCAGGTAGAAAGCAATTTTGTGACTTGCAAAAAAGCATCACAGCCAGAGACCAGGGAGACCTGGAGCTCTGCAAGCTGAGCCTCCACACTATCTGCCTGTCTCCAAGGTTAGGTGCAGCCATGTGGGCTGTTCTGACTCCATGCCCGGGATTATTTCTTTTATAGCATCCCCCAAACAGCCAGGCTTTGCCATTTGTGCACTGTATCACATCTGTTGTCCTCTAAGGAACATTTGCATTTAGAATGTCATAAGCTCTAATTACCTTTTTTTTTCCTCTGAGAGAGAGATTTTTGCTATAGGGCATATGTGCTTGCCAGAGAAACAGAAAGTGAGAAATCACTCCCTGGGGGGATGGCCAGGCCACAATCTCTTCTCCCCCATTCTCCTCTAGGGATTTTGGGAACACACACAAATGTGCCTGGCAGGAGTTTTAAGTCTCTGGATCCAGGATCCAGATCATGGTTGGCCATGTGTAAGTCTAGCGCCCTAACAATCATGCCACCTGCTGGCCCCTCTTTAACTATTCTTAAGGGTGGAAAGAAGAGGTGAATAAGCAGCCAACAGGAGTTGATCAAGAAAACAGCAACTGGAGTTCCCTGTCCTCCCCTCCACACCAAGTCAGCACAGGGCCGTCAGCTGGGGTGACCAGGCAGGCACTGACGCTGTGGAAGGTGGGCAGCAGGGTACATGCTGGGTCAAGACCGGGCAGGGCACGGGCAGGACAAGGGAGGCACCTGGGTGGGAGGTGACTCCACAAGGGCATCGCCGCCCCACAGTCAGGGAACGTGAGGGTGGCTGCAAAGAGGGTGTTCTGGCAGCAGGGGTCAGAGTCCAGGCCAGCAAGGGCGTCCATCAAGGGGAGCGGCCCAGCACAGGGTCTCAGGGCCATGAAGGGGTCGACGGGCACCTCTGCAGGGGGCGGCCAGCACGGTGTGGCGGGACTGGAGTGCAATGATCTGGCATTTTTTACTATTCTCACGTTTCTATTCTTTCGACAAGGCAGCTTGGCCTGGTGTCAAACTCTAGGAGGTGGAGGGGGCAGGAGGTGGCAGCTGCCCAGTGTCTCCCATTAGAGACAGCCAGGGTGAGTGAGGGCCCGTGCAGAAGGACAGTTCCTTGTGGTGTCAGGACAGCCTCCTCCCCACGTGCTGGGGCCCAGGACAGGAAAGGAGGGCATTCCCGTGGAGGGGCAACAAAGCCAGAAAGAGTGCAAGTGTGACGAGAGACAGGAAATCTGCATGGCCTTAAAGAACCGCCTCACAGAATACACATGGACTACAAAGGGGGAAGTAACTCCACAGTGGAGGGAGCTGGCAGACACCGCCTTCACCAGCTGATCAAAGCTGACATTGCCAGTAATGGAAGAAATCGAGGTCAGAGGCCACTTGCTGGTCGTGGCAGTGGTCCGTGAGACTGTAATGGAGCCGAGAAACTCCCACGGCCCTGATGACATCGCTGCCCAGACATCAGAGCAGGATGGTTCTCGATGGCCGTGCTGAGCTGGAATACACACGCCTACGTGCGGTCGGCTGTGCGAGATCGCAGCAGTCACGGGGCCTGTACACGGCCGCCCACCTGTGCCGCCGTGGCTGGCCTGTCCCCTGCACTCACTGTCTCAGGGTGGACTCCTGCTCCCTGTTACGAAGATAAAATTCCGTGAAGCGCCCTGCCATGCCCTGCCAGCGGCAGCCTCACCCACCTGCACCCCGCGGGCCGCGG
>NW_006159611.1:1087788-1095449 GCF_000334495.1 Tupaia belangeri chinensis | reverse complement strand
CGCCCGTGCCCGGCCCGCGGCAGCCTCACCCACCTGAACCTCGAGTGCAGCGGCCTCTCTGGTGCTGGATTTAGCCTCCTGCTGCTGTGTTCACCATGGCCCTCGCAGTGGGACAAGGTGTGGCGGTGGAAGGCAGCAGCACTGACAGCCCCGACCCTGCATGGGCCAGGCTTGTGTGTGTGTGTGCGCGCGCACGCGTGCGCGTGCACTCACTCTGTTGTGTTTTCTGGGAGAGTCTTGCTGTATCTCAATCCCTGGCCTAAGCCTCCCAAGCAGCCGCGACCAGAGGCATGCAACAGCATCCCTGACTGGCTCTGGTGGGGGGGGTGCTAGGAATCGAACCCTGGCCACCCACGTGGCCTCATCCTGCCAAGTAGCAGGGTCAACCAGCATTCCAACGCAGCTCGACCTGTGTCTTAGTTTTCACAAAAGTACAGAAATAAGCTAAAAGTTTAAACATAGGCAACAGCTTGTAGACTAATGATGTAAAGAAAAATTTTGTGTAGCTGTGTTTTAAGCTGCTACTACAAGAGGAAAAGTTAAAAAAAAAATTTAAGCTTACAAAGTAGAAAAGTTACAGTCAAGTAAGCTAATTTATTATTAAAGAAAAAAACCAATGTGTTTTTAGGAATTCAGTGTAGCCTAAGTGTGCAGTGTTTATGAAGTCTACAGTAATGTTCTGGGCCCTTCCCATCATTGCACTCACTCACTGATACCCAGAACAACTTCCAGCCCTGTAAGTTTCATTTATTTTAAGTTCCTTAGATAAGAATTCCACTGCATATTGTTTATAGTTCTTTTTTTTTAGGGGGGGGGGGGATCTTTTCCATGTCTCGGGACTCAAGTGCTCACCCGTGGTACAACTGCCTGTGGCCTTGAGAGCAACATGCCACCCAGGTCTGCACCCTGCAGCCGCAGGCTCCACCCCATGGCCTAGGCACAGAGCGGGCCACCACTAGGTGTGGGCAGGTACACTCTGTGATGTTCCGAACACATGGCCTAAGACGCGTCTCCGTCATTAGGCAACATGGGAGTCAACCAGCCAAAAGGGGGATGGTGCAGATGCTGGCTCCAAGCCTGGTTATCTCCAAACTCCTTCCCCGGTCCACATCTCTGCCGGAAGCTAGAAAAACTGGTACTTTCACAGCCTTCCTCCAGGGAGGGGAGGCCACACCACACAGTTTGGGCCCTAAGACTAAAGGGACGTCAGTTGTGCTAGGAAACTCCCTGGGAAGGCTTCTGCTTCCCCGGTAAGACGCGGAGATGACAATGACGCCTGGCGGGAAAGGCAGGGGACAGATCACACAGACTCTATCAAGGATGCTTTCCCCAATTTTTGTCTCTCAGAGAAATAAACTTTAAGAAAATTAGAAACAAAAGCAGGAAGGAGAGAGGGAAAGAAAGAAAAGATTACTTCTGAATGAGGAGGCTCACTCAGTGCCTCTAGGGGCTAAAAGTAACGAAAGTGAAGTCAGAAGGAAAGAAAGTAACTACAAAGTTCAAAAAAAGAAAGAGAGTATGCCCATTCAAGCCCTTGAGCCCTAAGGCCCTCCCAAAGTAACTGCAGCAAAGAAAACACAGATCCTAACTCAGACTTCTATGGCCTGCAGGGGCAGAGCACAATTAAGGCAGGTCTTCCAGACAGTAAAGAAGGCTAATAACCAACACTGGTCAGAGCAGCGTGGAGTCCTTTCATTTACAATGTTAAAGAATCTGACAGAACCCAGCAGGTGGCATGGTGGTTAAGGCAGCTGGACTCCCACATGGTCAATCGCAAACTGCATAGCTTCAAGAATTATGCTGGGCATGTATGTGTGCATGCCCAAAATCCCAGGAGGAGAATGAAGGGGAAGGGATTGTGGCATGGCCATCCGTGTGTGTGTGTGTGTGTGTGGGGGGGAGATCATTTCTTGCTTTCTTATCATCTTACTCTGTCCAGCAAGTGCATGTGCCCTACAGCAAAAATTCCAAAGGAAAAAAAAGTATCTAACAGTCTACATTTTTCTCTAAAATTGTCTTAAGAAATTTTACAGTACGTTCGTGTTCAGATCTACCCAGAAGCAATTTGTTGATTATAAATGCTTTACGTTTACTTAACCCCAAATGGAAATTAGATCAAAACATTACAAATCACTTAAGAGCGTTAAAATACCAGGAACACACTTGAACCAATCCTCTAAATGGTTATTAAACTGTACCTCATGGCATATACTGGATTTTTATACACTACCTATCTCATTTGTCAGAAACCCCTAATTTTCTGGGATCTGCCATCAATTACAAAAGATAACTCAAATGATTCAATTAAGGTAGTGAATTCCACATACCTCTCTAGGGGGAACTGTGGGAATCATACCAGACTTACACGCCATGCCGTTCTCATTCAACCAGCCACGGCAGAGAAGGTAGGACAGACGCATGCTGACGGCACACCCCCTGTCACTTCATCAGTACATCTTCCCTAACGCCATTCATACTTGCTGATAAGAGAGCCCAGGTACATGATCTGAAGAAGCTTGACCAAGTGGGATAGGATATGCAAGATTGTAGTTCTAGACACACACACCATGCCTTATCTACGGTACACTCTCACAAAGTGCCCTCCCGGTGGAACACAGTAATCTTTCCTAGGAATTAACTGCCCTGTCTTTATCTAGAATGCACCAGCTTCATCTTATTGCAACCAGAGCAAAGACGAATACTGTCTTTCTGAATTAGTCCTGCCAGGTATTCTGGAAATCATGTTACTACTCAGAAAACAGATGAAGAGAGGAGGTGGGAATATCTTACAAGCCACCATCATAAAATCTATACCAAGGAGCGTAAAAGGATTAGAGAAAAAATATGTTTCAACAAAATTGTTATTGCAAAGAAGCTATTTCTATTCCATGGCCTACCTACCCTATACCAGTTGTTGATCTGAATGAAATCAATTAAACAAACAAAAACATAGCTTCATATACACTGCAGAAATGTGATACTACACAGAATTAAATAGAGGCTTATGTAAAAATCTGAGTAATAAGAAATCCTTTTTTTTTTTTTTTTTTTTTGTCAGAGGGTAAGAAGAAAGAAAAGAGACAGTGAGAAAAGTGTCTGCCATGGGGTATGGTCATGCGGCAATCGATCGATCCCCAATCAGTCGATCCCCTCTCCTCCCGCTCTCCTTCCTTTGGGGGTTTTGGGGCATGCAAGCATAAGCACCTGGCATGGTTTTCAAGCCTCAGGGTCTGGGACTCAACCACTGTCAGCCATGTGGGAGTCCAGCGCCTGAACCACCACGCCACCTGCTGGCCCCAATATTTCATTTTCACAAGGCTTGCATACATCACAGCAATTTCCTTTTCTCACTGAGTTTGAGAAAGGCTCTTATCTTAAAACTTTTAATACACTGAACAGCTGAAGTGCTCCATGAGTGTAGGCAGACAGACTACTGCGTGGCATCATACCCCACCGGATCAGTGCATAGGCTGCTAGTCTGCTTCCTGTGCTTACGCAGCTTATAAACTGACTACCGTAACACTTTTTGAATATCCTTCTTCTTCTCAAATTAGAGTATACATTTCACCCAAACTTCGAACTTCTTTTCTGTTGTTACTAAAAAGTGAGTGGGCTTTCTCCAACAGCCAAATGTGACTAAAACAATCTGTTTGAAGAGAAGTTGGCTTGCTTTGCCCTGAAAATCCAAGGGGTTATATTTCATTACCTTACTTACCAATAAAATCCCTTTAACATACATTTTTCTTCCTTCCCCAAAAATCCATAAAAAAAAACCCCAACATAATTAGTCACCACAAATATGCTTAGGCACAAAAACATGTTACTGAAAAAGCCACCAGAGATAAGTGGTTTCTTTTTTTGTTTGGAACTAGTAGGGGAAAACTGTACGAGTTTCTTTTTTTTTTTTTTTTTTTTTGTCTTTTTTTCCTTCAGTTTCTAATGCACGTGTTAGTCAATTTTCTACTTTCCTTCATTTATATAATTAAAAAGTTAAACTAGATGACAGCTTAGGTAACAACTAGATACTAGGATTGTCCTTAAATGTAAATAGTAAATTTGAGGTGGCAGTAAGATAGAGTAGAAAGAGATTTAGAAAAAGAAAAAACTTGTTGTGGCAAAGTAAAAGATGGCAGAATAATATAGAATCATCAACTCTTTCTTAAAACCTAACAAATGAAAGAAACATGATTAGTTAAGGAAAACATCAACAATGTTCCAACTACAGAAGGGACTCAAACTCAAGCTACATATATATTTTTGAAAAATGTCACCTGGAAACAGAATAAGCAAAACCAAAACCAGAATATTCCAGTCATCAACTCAAGACTCTATTCTTTTTGTCTGCATTGTCCACTCCAAAGCAGAAACCCGTACTACAATAAAAAGCTGAGCGGATAAAACGGTCAGTGATGTAACCAATAGCTCTGCGGTCTTATTAAAGTTCATATACTATGTGCATGTACACGCATGTGTATGTGAGGAGTATATGCATACATACAATTGCAAATACGTGACGAGTAGTTAGGAAATACATTGTGCATGAACAGTTTTTGGAGAGCTGGAGAGCAACTTAGGCATTTTGTGACTAAGCAGGGGCCACCCAGATGGCGCCACCACTTAGAAAGCTGGAAGCCACATGGGAGGCCTGGGTTTGGCTACCAGGCCAACCTGAGCACAACAGGCACGACTTCAAGCACCTGTAACCCTAGCTAGCTGGGAGACTGAGGCAGGAGGATGACAGGAGGGCAAAACTCCATGGAGGAAGTACCTTCCTCTCTCTTTTTCTCTCTCAAAGAAATACTGAGATATGGAGAAGTTCTTATGTGGACACTTCGGAGTGAACACTGACTCCAAAACTAAAACTAAGCATCAGGGACCAGTAGTTAGCATGATGGCTATGTCGCTGGACTCCCACGTAGTCGACCACAGTTCGCGTCCCAGACCCGGTGGCTTAAAACTCACACTGGGCACGTGTGCGTGCGTGCCCAAGATCCCAAGAGGAGAATGGAGGAGAAGGGATTGTGGCGTGGCCATCCCCTCTGGGGGTGATTTCTCGCTTTCTGTCTCTCTGTCTGACGAGCGCATGTGCCCTAAAGCAAACACTTCTCAAAACAAACAAACAAACAAACAAACAAACTAAGCATCAGAAAAAAGTACCTGTTGTAGGATAGGATAAAACCACCATAAAAAATATTTAAGGGCAAGCCCACAGCCTGGTTGTTAAGGTGGCTGGATTCCACATGGCCGACCACACAGTTTGAGTCCCAGACCCAGTAGCTTGAGAAACGCACAGGGAGCGTGTGCATGGGTGCTCAAACTCCTGAAAGGAGAGAAATGGGGGCCAGTTCTGCCTATTCTGTTTCGAGATGACATTTTTAAAAATGTGTGGTGGCTGAGGCACTGGAACTTCCATATGGCTGACCATGGTTTGAGTCCTGGACCTGGTAGCTTGCTTCCTCACTTTCCTTCCTTCCTTCCTTCCTTCCTTCCTTCCTTCCTTCCTTCCTTCCTTCCTTCTCTCTCTCTCTCTCTCTCTCTCTCTCTCTCTCTCTCTTTCTCTCCAGCAAGCACATGTAATCTATAGCAAGCTAAAACATAAAGTTATTAATAAAAAAATTAATCCATTATAAAGTCAAAGCTCGCTTTCAAGATAAATCTCATTAGGTAGGCAGAGAATATAGCAATAAATACGCATGCTAGTAAATAAGTCTTCTCGTCCTTCATGAATTCGGTAGATAGGCCTGTCCAATGTAGACTATAAAGAGCGTACATTCAGAAACGTAGCTTCAAATCCTCCCCCATCACATACTAGCTGCGTGGCACTGGCCGAGACACTGACGCTCGGGGATACTGCTTCCTCTGTGGGTTTGATGTGAAGATTAAAGCTGTAAACGCCACGTCTCTACTAGCTGAGCTGAGACCCAGCACACTGCAGAAACTTAACAAACGGTACACAACCTTAAATACTTTCTTTCTTTTTTTGTATACTAGAGGGTGTGTGCATGTCCCCAAGAGAACAGTCTCCCGTCCTCGATGGGGCCTCGTCATGCCACACTCCTTTTTCCTCCATTCCTCCTTCCCTCCAGATCCTGGCCACACGCACACGCACTTGGCATATTTTTCAAGCCACTGGCGCCAGGATTCGAACGGTGGTCAGTCATGTGGAATCTCGCTCCCTCCATAGCACTTAACTACATGCTACAGGGCCAATTCAAACTTTAAAAAAAATTCTTTTGGAAGGTTGGTAGAGAGCATGCGCACTCATCAGAGAGAAGAGGAAAGAAGAAAGCACCCCACCTAGGAAATCGTCATGCCACGAGCCTTTCTCCTCCATTCTCTCCACCTTGGGGATTTGGGGCGTGCACGCATACACGCGCCCGGTGTGTTCAAGAAGCTGGTTCTGAGACCTGAATCACACGGCTGGCCATGGGGGACCACGCCATCCTAACCACCACACAGGCTGGCCCTGAAAATCATTCGGGAATCCAGAACAATAACTGTTTTCACTCATTCCAAATTTGATCATTCTACAAACATGCTAAATTTATGAAAACAGTCTTCTAACACTCCCTTTTGTTCCATTTGAGCAAGTTATTGTGTAACTGAACTCAGTTTTCCCACGTTTACACAGAATTTCTCAGTTTCCTTCTGCCAGGTTTTTAATCTTTTAATGAAGAAACTTCAAAAAGTTCTTAGGAAATCAGTATTATGGAAACACTATGCACGGATTATGCACCGAAACAAACTCGTCCTTTAATTCCATTTTCCACAAAGTTTTCAAAGTCCCCCCCCCCATGCATGTGCAATGACTAAATCTCACTGACATGTGCATCACCCCGCATGGTCATCCTCTGTGGGAAGAACACTTTCCACTCTGTCTCCCAGCACTGCTCAGCCCAAAGTCCTAACTACAGACTCCACACTGTCACTCCTGCTGTCTAACTGAAATCTGTATCCCTTGGTCTCCCATTTTCAAGAGCTGAATAGACACGTGAAAATGTGAGCCTCTTCCCCACTACGCACGATGGCGGGCGATAACGCTGCGAAGCAGGACACTGAGGAGAAGAAACCTGAAGCCAAGAAGGCTGATGCCAGTGGCAAGGTTAAAAAGGGTGACCCCAAGGCTAAAAAGCCCAAGAAGGGGAAGCCCCATTGCAGCCAAAATCTGTCCTAGTCCGGGGCATCGGCAGATACTCCTGGTCTGCCATGTATTCCAGGAAGGCTGTGTACAAGAGGAAATACTCGGCCACTAAATCCAGGATCAAAAAGAAAAAGAAGGAGAAGGTTCTTGCAACTGTCACAAAACCGGTTGGTGGAGACAAGAATGGTGGTACCCAGGTGGTTAAACTGCGCAAAATGCCTAGGTATTATCCTACTGAAGATGTGCCTCAAAAGCTGTTGAGCCACGGCAAAAAACCCTTCAGTCAGCATGTGAGAGAGCTGCAAGCCAGCATCACTCCTGGGACCATTATGATCATCCTCACTGGATGCCACAGAGGCAAGAGAGTGGTTTTCCTCAAGCAGCTGAGCAGTAGCTTGCTACTTGTTACTGGAGCGCTGGTTCTCAATCGAGTTCCACTGCGTAGAACACACCAGAAATTTGTCATTGCCACCTCCACAAAAATTGATATTAGCAAAGTAAAAATCCCAAAGCACCTTAC
>NW_006159611.1:1079219-1087679 GCF_000334495.1 Tupaia belangeri chinensis | reverse complement strand
TAATATATATATATATATATATATATATATATATATATATATATATATACACACACACATATATGAAAATGTGAGCCACGTCTGAAGTTTCTGCAGCTGCACCAATCCGAGGGCGTATCTGAATTACGGATCGCCAAGCTCTGTAAGGGTAGCTCAGTTTTATGTAAATTGAAAGAAAACATACTGTCAATGGGCTTTAACCAGCAGGCATAATCTAAACTGAAGCTTATAGTTACGTAATATGTTTATATCCGTCAATACCATGGAAATACATTTTCTCATATAAAATTGATGAAACTCAGGACAAATTTTGGTGTAACTGTAGCATCAAATCAGGCATGTGCCCTGACACCATTAGTCTCAAGAAGGCAATCACAAATCTGACCAAAATGTTACCCATTTCTAGCATTAAGCTTTCTACACACTTTCAAAATATTGGGTTGGTGGTCAAGTCATGATATGGTTTTCTAGGTAAAAATGTGTCATGCCTTTTCTGATGACCCAGCAGATTAAGGGTCACGTGAACTGCAAATGTTATTACTCCCCCGTTCCCGGCCACGCGTGTGCCAACACCTGACCTCGCCTCACAGCTCTGTGATCCGCGTGGCTTGCGTACATGTGTCCCACTGGTAAAACATCGGTTCACATCTGAGCAAGCAAACATGTCGACACCGTGGTCTACAGGGCTCCCCTAAAATCCAGTTCAGGAGAAAAGACCCACAACGGCGCCACACCAAGCACTTACAGAACTAATAGGACGGCACCTTCCAAGGCAACTGACTGCTATTAAAACATGGCGACATCACGTGTTAGCCTCAACTGGTTTTCCTCTTTAGTTTAGAACAGAGTCAAATATTCAACTGATTTTTTTTTAAATATCCACGCAGTTTTCATTTAATCTTTGAAATTTAAAAAGTTCATTTTAATTTAATTTTTAAAATGCTCCAACAGAAGGGTCCGAAGACTAAGTATCAGGGATCACTTTAAAATTCTTTAGCAAAAACATAAGTAAGAGGAAAAAAGATGAACTTTAATTATCGAATCTGTTGCTAGTGTGGGGTTTTGTTGAACAATTTCCACCACTGTGGGTATGCCTGAACTTTCTCATAACACGTAAACATAACTCTTAAATAGGAAAGAAAGAATACATGTTAAAATTCAGTATGTGATAAACATGGCATTTCTCATTAGAGGAGGAAAGATAAATCACTCAGTAACAGTATCGGGAAAACGGGCTAGTCATCTGTGGAGGAGGAGAGCTGACCCATCCATCATGCATAAGTCAAAATAAATTCCATGTAATTCAAAGACCTAAATGGAAGAAAACAAAGCTGCTGAAGTAACAGCAGGAGCACTGAGAGACTTACCCTTGTCATCCTGCAGTAAAATAAAACTCTGATAAAATCGACTGCGTAAAAAAGATCATTACTTTCTTCATGGCAAAAGCAACCATAAAACACCATCAAATGCAACAAAGGCGGGAAATCTAGAAATCATATCACAAAGGGTTAATTTTCCAGCTAGAGAGTTACGATAAATTAGTAAGCATAATCCAGCAGAAAAGATAAAGGAATCCGGATAGGTCATAGAAAAGGAAACAGAAATGGCTCTTATGAGAAATGCAAACTGAAAGACACAGACACCATTTTTCATTCACCAGATTAGCAAAGATCAGAAAGGCTCATAATATACTACACTGCCAAGGCTCTGGGGAGACTAGCAAGCTCACGCATTGCTGATGGGAGTGTAAATTAATATAATCCCTATAGAAGGCAATTTGGCAATGTCTATCGAAACTACAAATTTACACACTTTTTAACCCAGTAATTATACTTCAAGCTATTTATTCCAAAGATATATTAACAAATGCAAAAAGGTTACATATGTACAGACCTGAGTATCATTGCAACACTGCTGATAATGGCAGAAAATAATAAACAGTACATTTGTCTAGAATGAAGGCACTATTCAGATGTACTATCCTACATCTGTAAGATTGAATACAATACCACCCTAAAAACAATAGAGGAAACGCAATAAATTGATGGAAAGTGACACCAAACCATGTCATTAAATGAATAAGCGAGCTGCAAAATCATCTGTACTGTACGCTTTTATGTAAAAGGTGCAAGAAACACAGGGTGTGTGTGTTCCTATAAATCCATATCCTTCTTTTTATATGTAGAGAAATTGTAACATTGGCTTTCTTCAGAAAGACGTAGCAGCTGGGGCAGATGAATAGTCATTTTTCTTTACATTTTTCCATCTATCGAATGTTTCTTCCCCTCCCCCCTCACACCCACCCTCCAGTACCATCTACCCTCCACTCTTCCCACTTAGTCTCTAGCATCCACACCCACCCTCTCCACCATCACATATTCGGATCTCTCAACTTCGGCCACTGAGTGCAGACATTCAGTACAAACTGAGTGGGGATATATGATGTGTATCTTTCAAAGTCTGGCTCACTTTGCTCAACATTAAGTCTTCTATATTGATCCATAGTGAGTCAAATAATAGTATCTCAATGTTTCTTATAGCTGAGCAATATTTCATAGTATGCATTGCCACATTTTTCAATCCATTCATCAGTTTTTAGACACAGGTTTGTTCCATGTCCTAGCAATTGTAAATGCTGCTGAAAAAAAACATGAATGTGCAAATGTCCTTCCGATAGAGTGTTTTCCTAGCTTCTGGGTAAATACCAAAAAGTAGGATTACTGGCTCATAGGGAAGTTCTGTCTGTAGGTTCCTGAGAAACCTCCATATTATTTTCTACAGAGGCTGGACCAATTTGCATTCCCACCAACAGTGTAAGATGGTTCCCTTTTCACCACACACTCAAGGGAACTTGTTCTTTATTTTCTTGATCCCGGCCATTCAAACTGGGATTAAATGGTATCTTATTGTGATTTTAATTTCATTGCCCTTATGAAAAGGGACTTTGAACATTTTTTCATATGCTTCTTGGCCATTTGTAAGTCCTCCTTAGAGAGCTGTCTATCCATTTGTCTATTTTTAATTGAACTGATTTTTTATGGCCAAGCTGGTTCCCTATATAATCTTAATATCAATCTCTTGTCTGAGAAATAATTTGCAAATATTTTCTCCCACTGCAACTGTTGTCTTTTCACAGTAATTACTGTTTCCTTTGCTATGAGGAAGTTTTTTAGCTTGATGTAATCCCCCTTGTCTATTTTGGGGACTACTGTCTGTGCTTTAAAGGTCCTTTTTTTTTTTTTTTTTTTTTTTGGGTTTTTTGGTTTTTTTTTTTGGAGTTTTTGGTGTAGGGCATGTGCACTCACCAGAAAGACAGAGAGAGACAGAGAGAAATGGAGAAATCACCCGCCAGGGGGCATGGCCATGCTGCAATCCCTTCTCCTCCATTCTCCTCTTGGAATCTTGGGCACGCACGCACGCACATGCACCCAGCGTGAATTTAAGCCACCAGGTCCAGGACTCAAACCGCGGTTGACTACATGGGAGTCCAGCAACATCACTATTACGGCTAATCCCTAAAAGTCTTAAAGAAATATTTGCCTAATCCAATATCTTCAAAACGTTTCCCCTACATTTTCTACTAGGAGTTGTATAGTTTGAGGCTTTATATTTAAATCTACTACCCATTTTGAGTTAGTTCTTGTTGATGGTGAGAGATGGGGTCCAGTTTCCTTTTTCTGCAGGTGGATATACAGTTCTTCCAGCACCATTTGCTTAAAAGACATCCATATCTGCAAATAGGGACAGTTTAGCATCTTCTTTTCCTTCCTGAATGCTTTCCTTTTTGCTCTCTTGTCTGATTGCATTGGTTGGCCAGGACTTCCAACACTACGTTGAAAAGGAGTAGGGAAAACAAGTAGCCTTGTCTTGCTCCAGTTTTTAGTGAAAAGACTTTCAGCTTTTCCTCATTCAGTATGCTGTCTACAATGGATCTGTTACATATGGCTTTTACTGTTTTGAGGGATGTCCCTTCTACCCCTATTTAACTGAGTGTCTTAGTCACGAGAGGAAATTGTGGCTTATCAAACACTTTTTCCTCATCTGTACATGATTGTATGATTTTTATCTCTCTGTAAATGTGATGCATTACTTTTATAGTTTTGTGTATGTTGAACCATCCCTGCATGGCTGGGATAGAGCATATGTGTTCCTAGTGTAAAATCTTAATAGGCTGTTGAATGTGGTCCGCTAGTATCTGGGTAAATATTTGTGCATCAGTATTCATCAGGGTTAGTGGTCTGTAGTTTTCTTTTTTGTCATGTGTCTGGTTTTAGTGTAAGGATGATGGAGGCATCATGAAGTTAGTTTGGAAAGATTCCCTCCTTTCGAATCTTTAGAAATACTGGTTTGTCTGGAAAATCATGACATGTTTTTGCTCAGAAAAACAGAGAAAAATCTGTCATGACTTTGCTGACAACCTGATAGTTTCAGAATAACTTCTTTAAAACTTCTTTAAAAGTTTACTAGAATCCAAAAGTGAAGCCATCTGGACCTGGCATTTTCTTTGTCGAGTGACTATCACCAGTTCAATCTCATTACTTGTTCGTGGTCTGTTCAGACTTTCTATTTCAGGCCCATGCAACCTAGGTAACCTGGAGATTGGTCCATCTCATCTAGATGTTCTAGCTTGTTGGTATGAGGTCGCTCACAGTATTCTCTCATAATGTTCTGCATCCCTGAGGTATTACTACGAGCGTCAGTACTGATTTTATCTATCTGGTTCCTTTCTGATTTTCTCGGATCCCACACAGCCAATCCCATGGTTCACAACCCAGATTCGAGGACTTGAAAAACACACTGGATGCATGTGTGCCCAAGATCCTGACAGGACAAACAAGGGATAAGAGACTCAGTGTGACCACACCCCGTATGGGTACTTCCTTTCCCCCTCCCACTCTCAGTGCGCACACCCTCTGGCAAAATTTTTAAAAAATCTATATATTGATGTACATATATACATACACATGCACGCACACACAAGTTATTTTTATCCAAAAACCTGATGGAAATAACACACATAAGTCTTGACTACAAATGCTACTGATGTTGCTGTTACACAGTGCATGCGCTCACAGAGACAGAAAGGGGATTGAGGGAAAGTGAGAAGCCACCCTCCAGGGGAATGGCCATGCTGCAATCTCTTCACCATTCTCATTCTGCACACAGCCATACCCCAGGTGATTTTCAAGCCTCCAGGTCCAGGACTCAAACTGTGAGGTCGCCCAGGGGGGATCCAGCTGCCTTAACCTCCATGCCACCTGCTGGCCCAATGTACTATTAATTCTAAACTGAAATATATCACATGTGGAGTGGTACTCAGTCATACAGAAAGCCTTTTTCATCCAATATGTATACCAATAATATAGACCCCTGAACAATAGCACTATCACTTCAAACCAAGTTCAATCTCTACTTTGCTGCCCCTAAGACTGGATGTAGCACAACCCCTGCCACATCTAGGGAGGGAGGAGGCACATCCAATGGCCCACTCGACTTACCACCTAGTCAAGACCCCATGTACAGTCTGCCTGCAGATTTTCTCTGCACTGCAGTAAGGTGGTAAGAGGGTCACAATGGGAGGAAAGTAATTCCACACCGGGCAGATGTGTACGAAAGCACTTTCTCTGGCCAGAAAAGAAGGGGGAAAAAAGAGGCAAAGAAAGCAAAAGGTAGTTGAGTGGTAAAAGAAAACAAAGCAGCCGACATCAGAGAAATTAGAGAAACAGTTCAGAGTCATGAAAAACAAGTCCAGAAGTTACTGATGGTGAAATACACAGGCTGTCACCTTGGCACATAAAACTAACCCTAAGTGCATGCAGTCAGGAGTATGTGGAGAGTCCGCATGAAATCAGGAAATACGAACGGGGCTTCCCTCACGCACGGTTAATGCGCACATGGGTGGTTTAACGGGCACTAAAATGAACCGTTATCTTGACAGTGCCCCACTGTCAATTCCAGAAAGCAAAGCAAAACGGCAACAGAAAGCAGGACAGGAAAGCTCCGAGGCGCGGAGTGCCAGTCCACGAAGGCGGCCAGTGTGAGAACTGCCAGAAACGGAGCAGAAGGACACAGAGACGCGGAAGGAGGCGAACTTCCCAGAGCCAAGACAGGAGATCTGCAAACGCCACAGCAGTGCGGCCACTGGAAAAACACCCACAGAGCACCCTTCTGATAGTGCTGGTAACCGGGGCTAAAGTAAAGCCCTCCAAGTTCCTGAAATAAGACGAAGAAAATAGACCTACAGAGAAAGGAGAAAATCTCATTGTCGACAGCCTTAACTATTACACGGAAGTCTAAAAAAAAGAAGCCTCGAAACTCTGAGAGAGAGGAGAATGGAGGAGAAGGGATTGCGGCGTGGCCATCCCCCCTGGGGGGTGATTTCTCACTTTCTGTCTCTCTGTCTCTCTCTCTGTCTGGCGAGCGCACACGTCCTATAGTGAAAAGCCTCTCAAAAAAAAAAAAATTCTGAGAGAAATGAGTTTCTCTTTCCTTTCTCTCCTTCCTTTCTCTTTTTAAGTGCCAGAAGTGTGTGCATTTACCACAGAGAGACAGAGAGGAGGAGAGGGGAGAGAGCACCCCACAGTAGGGATGTGGCCTCGTCACAATCCCCACTCCTCCGTTTCTCCATCCTGTGGGGACTGAGGACACACGTGTGCCCGGCATGTGTCTCAAGCATGAAGGACTGGTTTGACCCATGTGGGATCTGGCTCCTTTAACCACTAAATGACGGCCGGCCCGGGGAAAATGGTCTCCAGTCTAAAACCTGACGTCCATCCCAACACGTGGCACACATTCTCAGTCACGTCAAAAGTACAGAATTGACCACCACAGACCTCTTCTGAAAGGTAACTTAGGAATTAGATTCTAGGGCCAGCCGGTGGCATGGTGGTTGAGGTGGCTAGATCCCATATGGCCAACTGCTTGGTTCAAGTCCCACACCCAGTGGTATGAAAAACATACTGGACGCTTGTGCATATGTGACCAAAATCCCAAAAGGAAAAGAAGGGACTGCAGTGTGGCCATTCCCTATCGGGGGTGCTTTCTCAAGATCTCTCGCTCTCTCTCTCTCTTTTGTGAGTGCATGGGCCTTCTGGCAAAAATAATGAGATCCTAGGCTAGACAGAGTTGAATACCCCTGCATTTATATTGTGTTAACTCCTTCATCATCTGGGTAAGATTTACTCGTGGAAATCAGAAAGGGTAAAAAGAAGGGAAAGGGGGAGTAAAGAAAAAGTCTGGTCTGACACAGATTATTGGTCCTGAAGTAAGTTCGGGAAAATGAGAGTGGGAAAGGGAAACTGAACAAAAACAGCCACATATAATTTATGATGTTGTTATCTTATAATAATAATAATAAAAGAAGTGCCCCAAGAGTCCAGGTGGAGACAGCAGCAGTGAAAGCAGGTGCACCTCCCACCAGCACGCGCACACACACACACGTGCACGCAAGCAGAAGAGTGCAGCTCGAGACATCAGGTCGCCCCGATGCTAGTAACTGCTCCAACCTACACATGTGATGCCAAGCCTTAGTCCGCGATGGGGAGGAGGTCGCGGACATAAGAAGCAATCAGTTATAAATGCCTAACCACTTTTAACTTGACTTTAGTAGTATAGCACGGTCCCAAGACCAAAAGAGCCTATGAAAAATCATCCTTATAAAGGTTGCCTCTTAGTGAAAAGGCCTTCTTCAACTTTCATCACGCCAGCTGTGATCACCAACCACACACACCAGTAGTTTGAGAGCATTAAAAGCAATGCATTATCATGCAAATCTTTTGGGATTAGCTTAATTACCTGGTGTTTATATTTTATAGTGTATTACCCTTCTAAGAGTCGGTAAAAACCCTAAACAAGCATTGTCATGTTTTTTCCTGATCTGTTTCCCAAGGTAGCCCTCGCTCCAATTGTTTGACTAACCCATTGTAAAGCGCTTGACTGCAAGCAACTCCAGACATATTCTTTTCTCCTCTGCTCCCGAACTAAAAAATAATTGGCTTCCTCTTCACTGGTATCAGCCATAGTTCTAACAGATGGTGCCATTAACTGAGGAAGGAATGGCACTGAACACAACTAATGACTAACCATATGTCAGTAACAAAACAGTGTTCCTGTTGTGTACAGAGCACACTCCATTTTATTTACTTGTTTATTTTTTGGATAGAGGAGAACACAGTACAATGAACTTATGGAAACTGAAAACTTGTAACCAAGAAGGGCCCTAAAGTACTAAAAAGTAGATTTTCAAAGTTTCTTTAATTTTCAGTTTTCTAAAGTATATAAACCATGTATGCGTGTGTGTGTGTGTGTGTATCTTTTATTCGAAGTACACAAACTATCAATTCCACTCACAATCAATGAGAATTTACTTTTATTAACTCAGGAATGTTTCCATCTTTGGCTGCAGGCGTCAGACTTCATGACTTGAAGGAATGACATTGTTTATATGACAGACACTAAACG
>NW_006159611.1:1038846-1079092 GCF_000334495.1 Tupaia belangeri chinensis | reverse complement strand
CTTTCCTCAGTAAACGTTATCTGTCCAAGTGGTGATATCTTAGCATCGACTATATGATGTGAGTTGATTTCATTAGCAGAACTCCAAGCTAAAGTACCCTAAGCTAGCTCTGTATGTATTCAGATCTCAGTATACTGCTATTTAGCATTCTTAACAGTGCACCAGGTTAAATGAAAACTAAGCACAGGCATTGAACATGTTCAGTTCTGCCCTGCTCTTACATATCCCCGCCAAGAATAATGAGCAAACTATCTGCAGCCACTACCTCTCCTAAAAATTCTGCTTGTACAGTGCTATTTAAACTGAGCTTCAAGGTTAGACCATTTGATTTCAGAAAAGGGTTCTCGGCATCTTTCTTCTAATACTAACATTTGACTCCAGGTGGCATCTGACAGCAAAATCTACGACGGTCTAATAATTCTTTATAAGACTACACTTAACTGATTAAAATATGCATTTTAAAACATGTACCAAATTTATTTAAAATAGGTATGACCATTTCAATGACATAAGTGTGGCCATTTCAATAGAAATTAGTCCAGAAGAACAGGGAAAATATAAATTTAATTTAGTCTATACTTCCCTTTTTCTGTTAACTTGGTAACCAGAAAAAACTGATAACCTATGAACTACTTTCAGCTCTTCATTTTTTTACTCTTTTTTCCCCCAGAAAGAGAAATTATCTCCAAGCTTGAGGAATAAAGAATACTTCCCCAGGAATCGAATTCAAGCACAACCCCTGCTTTGCTACCAGTGACCTAAAGTGAACCACCCAAACTCACAAGCTTCAAACTCTTCATCTTTAAAACAAGATGTGGGGGAGGGGGCAGCAGGTGGCATGAGGGTTAAGGCCCTGGATTCCCACATGGCCACCTGTGGTGCGAGTACTGGACCTAGCAGCTTGAAAATCATGCTGGTGACTAGACCGATACGCAGAGTATTGAACATGGCAAAATTCATTTATTCATTTTCTATCCAGTAAAGATGCACAGTGATTAAATGTAAATTTTTTAATTTAAAAAAAAGGAAATCATGCTAGGCACATGTATGTGCATGCCCAAAATCCCAAGAGGAGAAGGGACTGAAGCGAGGTGGGCCCCATGTGGAGTGATTTCTCATTTTCCCTCTCTCTGTCTCTTCCATTCTCCAGAGAGGACATGTGCCCTATGACAAAGCCCTTAAAAAAATGAAATGTTAAACGGGATTGGGACAGAATGGCAGCACCGCAGTAAAATGCAAGGCTCCGTGGTGCTGATCCACACAGCAAAGTTCTGGGTGCACGTCCCGACATCCTGAGAACATGAGTGCATGTGTCCTTCATCCAGGGCAGGCTGGGGGCAGACCATGGCCCTGAGACCTGCTGGGGTGCTGTCTCTCTGTCTCCCCCACATGGAAGGAAGGAATAAACTTAAAAAAAAAAAAAAAAAAAAAGGCAGTAATGTTTGTATTAATGAGATCAACAGCACCTCACAGAATTTCTCAGGATGAGATAAGGAGTGCAGAGCACCTGGCAGGGAGTCCGGCAAAATGAAGCCTAATAACCACTCAACCCCAAACTCTCACACGGACAGCCAGAGTATCCCTCTAAGCCCCACTGACAGATACATAGTTTTGCAAGTTTCAGCTTGAATCAAGATAGATTTGATGAAGTGTGCCGTGAACGTTAGCTTTCTTTTCCATTTCACATTCAACTTACCTGCAGCATTTTAGGATCAACTCTTTCAGCCTGAGAGATTTTCTAACATGCACGAAGATCTCAAATCAATAAATAACAAACAAGACACATATCCTTGAGAAAGACCTTAGGAGTATTAGGCTTCAAAAGCTTCTCCTTCCATTCTGCAGTTCTCTCATCCTGCATTTATTTACAAACGATGCTTTGGTGCTCAAACTCTCCTCCCAGACTTCTCTGCTACCTTCTTGAAATTCTACTCATGCATTCTCCCTATGTACAGAACCCTGTAAAGGCAATCGGTGTGATTTGATCTGCAGTCTCTCTCCTTTTCCGTTCTACTATTTATAAGAAGAAAACCCGGGGAGACACAGATCTTCAGCAAAAAACAAGTATCTTGTCATGATTAAGAAGTATTTCTAGGTGACTGAAAAACAGGCCTGCATTACGAGAAAGGTTTTCTTTTAAACTTTCTACGTCCTCAGTATGTTCCTCTGTCTGTGTAATCTTAGCCTACTAAATGCTACATGAATATACGGTCTCAAATTATTAAAAGCTCTCACCGGAGACAACCCCAAAACAGGCAAAATGTACGTAACAATGGCTTGCGAGACTGAATGGAACATGATGAAGAACAGTGACCTGAGAGACAGGAAATAAATGAGGTGGGTCTTACAACTGCCCCTCGCCATGGCCTTGACAGTTTCCAACAAGGATGCAATGAACAAGGCAGTCCAGGCCTACAATTTGAGGAAACCATGTCTGACATAGTTTCCAAGATGGAGCACCAGGGAAGAGTACTCGGATATGTACTTATCAGGGCACAAGTGAGGAAACTACCCAAAGTCAAGGAGAGACTGACCTTCAAAGAAAGAAGGTCACAGTGCCCAGGACTCGCTCAGAGTTGGGGATGATGCCTGTTCTTCCAAGTGAGGTGAGAAAACCTCATGATTCGTGGGGCACTGGGAAGAGCGCACAGAGGGATCTGACCTCGGTGCCCAGGAATAATGAGACTTTGACGAAGCATGGCTCCGGCCATGCTCAAAGGTATCAAACTTTTCCCAAGTAATTTAACTGCCACCCAGAACAACGGCGGTCCTACAGCACAGCCGCTGAGTGCTATGGGAGGAAGCCAGACCTCACGTGGCCCACCAGGGCCACGGATCCTGATGAGATGAAGAAAGGGAGATAAGAAGACTGCAGCCTGGCCAGGCCCAGTTGGGTCCTTCTTCTCTTTCTCTCGCTCTCTCTCTCCCTCTCCCCCAACCTCGGTCTCATACACACACGTGTACCCTGTAGCTTAATTTGAAAAAAAGAAAGAAAGAATATCTGTAACAACACAAAAGCATCCAGCATCCAATACAGTAAGTGCACAGTGTTTAGCATCCAGTCAAAAATTGCCAGGCATGCAAAAATAAGGAAAACACAATATCGTAGGGAGCATTAAAAAAAAAATCAATAAATCAAAACTGACCCAGATTGACACTGCTGTTAGAATTAGCAAGAAAAAAGGATGAGCAAGTTATTTTAACTACATTGCATGTGTTCAAAAGTTAAGCACACATCTGGAAAATAAATAAATGGACAGCTGAAAGACAGACAAGACCCAGACTCAAGCTCTGAAGACGGACGTGCCTCTGCTGCTCCGTGTGCCACCCGGCAGGGTGACCCAGCCCTCATTCTTGAAAGGTCCAAGTTGTTCATCGTCTGCCCCTTTTCTGACTGATGTAGTTTTCCATTAACCTTTACTATTGGGATATTAGTAACAGAAACCCAGAGACCCCCTGATTCCAGTTATCACCTCCATGACTCTGCTGCATTACAGAAACCCAATTCCCGAATACCTCAGCAAGTAAATTAGCCTCCTTTTTTTAACTACCGGTTCAGTGGCATAAGGACCCCCAAATGGCCAGGTAGCAATATCGTCAATATCATCTTCCAAATCAATGAAACATCTTGTGTGTTCTACGGTGAACATACTTGAGAACTAAGCTCCCCAAACAGCAGAGGTCAGTGTTTCCAGAACACGAAGCAAAAGTTCTGCGAGTGGGTTAATAGGTATAATAGTGAGCAAAGCCACTCTCACCTCCACCCCTTGACTTCCAAAGCCATGCCTGGCTGCCACAGACAGGGCACAGGTCTCGGATTCCAAGTGTATACACATCCTTCGTCTCACGGGACTCTCTCCACCGGCACTGTAAAGGAGCGAGCACCCAGCCAGCCATTCTGTCACTTAGCCCAGCTACTTGCAGGTCGTGGGGTCTGTGGCAAGACCAGGAATTCCAAGGGCATGTTCCCACAACTACACCTTATTTGCCAAGAAATGAGTTCCCTGATCAGAAGCAATACAAAGCAGAACGCCCTAAGTGGATAACGTTTTCTACCAACGGTGGTACTGACAGACATATTACAGGTAGAGAAAGAACTCCATTAGTAAAATTGGTGGCTAGTTCAGTGAGGATACACCACTGCACTCCCCATGATGGAAGAGATCCAATATAATCAAACACCAGCAGATGGCTGACTGGTTCCCTCAGAGAAAGGTCCCGTATCAGGGACTCAATGTTGGAGCCTGAGTTTGGCTGATTAAGCATGCAACTTAATATAAGCCAGGTGTTGAACCCAGGAAGAACCGGCAATCCTGCCAACACGGCCACCTTTGCACCTACTCATTGAGCAAGCCCTAAGGTGACTGGAGAAAGAGGCTGACAGAGCACAGTGAGGGCTTTGTCCGGCTCACTAGAAAGAGTCTCCTTTGTAGGAGATGAACTTTGGTGGGTATTCACACAGGAGACAATATTTACAGTCTGTGGACATTCAAAGAAGTCTGTTCACACATCTTTTCCCTAGACTTCCTTGTCACAAGTCTTCAGATGCTGTTTGTTCCAAGTCTCTGACTATTCAGACAAAACATTACCAACTGCCTATTAATCAATGTCGATCTTTATCTCTAGTCATCTTCTTCTCCAGGCATAACAGGCAACAAAATATACTGCGCCAGTTCTGCTCGCTGAGAGAATTCTCCTTCACCATTGTTCTTCACAGTCAGTCTTGCTGGGACTTACATGATGCTGTGTTTGCTTTGAGTGGTACCAGTGCTTGGGGTGGTCTCACTGAGACCCAATGTATTATTCTTCACTCGTGTGGTCATAAGGAATATCCTAGGAGGACACAGCATGGATTGAAGGAGAAAAAGCGATGACACAGAGGTTGGCACCAAAGGCGCCAGAGCCCCCAGCTCGTGCTTGGGGTGGTCTCACTGAGACCCAATGTATTATTCTTCACTCGTGTGGTCATAAGGAATATCCTAGGAGGACACAGCATGGATTGAAGGAGAAAAAGCGATGACACAGAGGTTGGTTGGCATCAAAGGCGCCAGAGACCCCAGCTCATATAACTTCCTTATACCTTCCAGACCCACCCAAGCTTCCCCTCTCATACAGCATTTCCATTTGGTAACAAATTGCCGCTCTTCATGCCCAACTATGGTAAAAGCATCGGCCAACACCCAACTCATTACGCAAAACTCAGGCCAGATGGTCACCTGTTTCTTCCTGAAGAGGTATTCAGTCTCTAGCAAAGACCAATAGCAAGCCAGGAGCTGTTTCCCAAAAAGAGAATCATTATGGGGCCAGCAGGTGGCATGGTGGTTAAGGGAGCTGGACTCACACATGGCCAACCATGGTTCAAGTCCCGGGTCTGGTGGCATGCTTTCTCACCTTCCCTCCCCCTCTCTCTCACTCTGTCATTCTCTGGTCAAATTAAAATGAAATAAATAAATAAATAAAGTTAAATAAAATAATTATTTTAAAAAAGAATGTTGAATTTAAAAAGAGAGAGAGAGAGAAAGGATCGTTATCTGCAGAAGGGAGAAATGGGCTCTAAAACCCAGGAAGTCTGCACTGTGCTTCTCTTCACACTGTTTGACAGAGGCAATAACAGACAGCAAACGGGTGGGGGTGGGTAAGGGAAACAAATCACTGAATACAGCTTTTACTCACAATACCCTCCTATTTCCACCTCTGGGAACAAGAGATCAGTATGGGCCCAGTAGGTGGCGTGGTGGTTAAGGGCGCTGGACTTCCACATGGTGGACTATGGGTTGAGTCCCAGACTTAGTGCCTTGGTTTCTCACTCCCCCCCACACCCTCATGCTCTCTCTCCCACTGTCCCTCTCTGGTCAAAATAAGATAAATAAATAAAGTTAAATAAAAAAAAATTTTAAGAGAGAGAGATTCAATCAGTATGACAGAGTGTCACCCCAAATCGCCAAGACCCAAGACAGAGACTTTTTCATTCTTGTGCTGAGAAACTGCATGGCCATCGTCTCCGGATTAGTAATGCATACCATGAGCGGTGAGAAGGAACTGGAGGCCGCGACGGTCTGAAGAAGAGCCTCACTGCTGCATGCAGCCCGGGGACCCAGTATCCCAGGGGAATTAAAGGCGAGAATGAGACCATCCAATCCATCAGTAAGTGGCCTCTGAGGAATCACAGAAAAAGAAGGAAATACAGAAGGACAAAAAGTGGGCAAGTGTTCCAATTTCCCAAGCAAAGGTAGAGTAGGCAACTCATCCCTTTGCCATGGATCCTACAATTAAGCCATTTTAAAGATGGTTTATGATCCCTCACTTTCTGAGGGCTAGTGGGCTTTCTGAATGAACTCTAACCACAGGAAGGGTCTAACCCCTTGAAAGCTGGGGTGAAGCCCTATTAGCTGACTTTCCAATCACAGTCGGGAGAGAAAAGTTATTTTTAACAAGAGGAAAAGAACACATAGCTCCAGCGGTGACTGGGCATTAGAGTTGAAAGGGCCCTGGATTTACACAAAGGCCCTCCCTCATGCTGGCAGAGAAGCAATAAGAGGCAGTGCGGTATGGTAAAGAGCTCAGCTGCGCTCTCACAGATTGGAGAGATCTCCATCGTTGGCGCATTACTTCATCTCCGTCTACAGAACAGTACAGTAACGGCACCTACCTCGTAGGTGCTAGGAGGCTACTTGTAAGCACAGGCCGAGTTCCTGCACAGTGCCTCTTAGACACACAGCCCTCAGTGTTACACCAGTGACCGTCGCGGTCAGCAGCCCGGTCCTCAGCAGAGCTGTGACGTCAACTCTCCCACTCGGTCTTCTACCTCCTTTCCACATCATGCTGGGTCATCGGCAAAGTCAGACGCATCTTCGCACGGAAAAACCCATCATGACCTTTTCGAACACCTAACACATTACCATCCGGTTATGTGCTACCGATAAACACGGAGGGAAAGCAGTGCAAAAGCAGGTGGTGGGCTGAATAAATGACACTGTACCTGAGGATGCCAGGAACTCACCCAACGACTTGGCACAAGTCTACGCATCCCTATGGGCCTCAATCTACTTACGATATAAAGCAAGCTTGAGTTCCACGTTAGCAAGAGTTACCTCATCCTTTACCACCCTACAATTGCAGCTGCTGTACCTGTAACTTTCGTGTTATTAACACACCTACGGTTAATCCCCCAGCTTTTTGTATGCACTTTTATCCTCCTCATTCTCATCAACTACCAGGCCACTCCCAGAGGAGAAGCTCTGAAAATGCTGAGTCCCCTCTTCTCCAAGGAGAAATTTAAATCATTTTTCAGTTTATTTTTCATTCATTAAAATGAAAACTTTAATCACCATTCTCTCTTCCCAAAAAAAAGAACTTCTGTTAAAACTCGACAAAAACAAAAGCAAAACAAAAACTTAACAGAAGCATAAACACTACGACTTAAACTGTATTATCCTCAAAAATCACTTCATCCAAAAGAAAAAATAAGAATCAACCATCCTTATCAGATGAACCCCAAGGAGTGCTACATCCAAGGAAGCAATACCATTGGCTTCATCTCCATTAACTCAAAATGAAACAAGTTGCCGCAATTTGCATGGAATTACTGACTCTGCTTTTTCCCAGAGGTACTGAGGCTTTTATAACCAAGTATAAGGCATTCATCAATAATACTGATTTTTCTCCAAAATCTGACCTAAATTGGGCCATAGTGAAAGCAGGGCTGGAAGAATACTGAACACTCACAAGGCCATCCAGGGCACACTGCCCACCCTTCAGGGGTCCTGGATCAGCGTGCCTACAGCATGGCTGCCTAGCACTCAACACACAGGGCTGGAGCAGGAGAATGTGCCAGGTTTCACCAAGGAACACCTCGTTTATGTAATGCCCGGCCCGATCTCGTATTGCATGTAGAATGGATTTTATAAATCTGATACTTTAAATACACTTAGAGTACTTGCTCGCCAGTAGTAAATATATAAACAGAAATACTGTACAGAATAATTTCTCATGCACACATACAGACTTCGACCATTAGATCTGCTGAAGACAACCAAAACCTGATACGTAAAAGTAATTACGTCTCAGATATTCTTTATCACCTTACGTAAAAATTTAATTTACAAGGCATAGCGACCACTCATATGATCAAAAGGAAGAAGTTGGATAGAAGTTATTTAAGGGCTCAGGCTTCTTCTGTCACTATCTTGAACGTGATACGAGAGTCCTCTCCTAAGGACTAAAACCTCAGTAGTACATTAATATTCACGGTAGAGTTACCCACAAATGGACGACGGTAAAATCCATGTGATTTCCCTCTACATTTGCACATCTCCGGCCGTCGCTGTTCTAAGAAGTCTATCTTTGCAGACGCAGGCATGTCCTCTGAAAAGGAGACGCACACCAGCCCGCTGCCCCAGTAAGCTACTCCACACGCATGCGTGCACAGGCACCCAAGAACCGCCTTCTCCCAACCACCACCATAAAAGAGACCAAATTATCAGAAAGTTGCCTTTTTGTGCCACAAATAAAGCCTGCCAGCAGAAAGCAAGAGTCAACATAAGGTGCATAAAAGTAGTGTCATTTCTCTCAAAATTATAAAACAAGTCAGACTTGTATTCATTCCTAACTGCCAGGGTGGTGATTCACGCAGGTGCGTTTGATACGGGACAGTTGTGAGTGCCAAACCATGCCATCCGCCGTTTCCAGCGGGACAAGGGAAACCATCAGGCACATTTCTGACAATGTGATGTGATGGCACAGCTAATTTCTAGAAAAGATTATCAGTGAACCAAATATGCATCGCTTAGCTTTTCACCTCAACAGCCAACTATAGTCACACATGCTACATAGGAGTTAATATTTTGCTCACTATACCTTATCAAGAAAACCAATGTTATGCAAATTTTCATCAACTGTAAGTAGAGCTGAGTTAATAAATATAGGTCTAGATTCAACATGCAAATAAGATTTAAATGCCTAAGACAGAGATACCCTGAGAACACTGCCGGTCACAGCACCTTTTAATTGGGTACGCGCTGTAATCTTTCATATCCACAACACTGAACTCTTAACAATATACAAAGCTAAATGAGCCAAGTCATTATTCAAATTTCACCAAAACTCCTTGAGAAACTCAAATAAAAAATGCAGGTGGTAATATTTGTATAAAGTACTCGGTGTTTGCATGAATGAGTAAGTTTGCATAGGAAGGGTCAAAAAGAACAATTCCAGAAAGGGGAGGTCTTCTCCAGGACCTTTCTATTCTAAAGAGGAGGCAAACATACACCAAACCTAAAACAGCCAGAAAGGGAAACATGGCAGAACAAAAGCACTTCCAAGTATAAAGGGAGTGTTCGTTTGTGTTTGCAAGTCACTATCTAACGCTGAACGCTTATTACCTATTGTCTAATATCCCTGGATTTATACATTTAGAAAGGGGGGGGGGGGGGGTTAAAACATATATATGAATTTGCTAAACAATTATATCAACTATGAACAGATATATAAGAAACTGATGCTTCATCTGGAGAAAATATGAGCATAGAGCAAATAAGGAATTCAGACAGAAACAACGCTTTTGCTTACAAACTTTTTTATATTTTGGGTATTTTATAACTTAAAAACTAAATTAAGGAGGCTAACAGGTGGCGTGGTGGTTAAGGGTGCTGGACGCCCACATGGCCGACTGTGGTTCAAGTCCTGAACCTGACGACTTGCTCGCTCGCTCGCTCTCTCTCTCTCTCTCTCTCTGCCCTCTCTAGTCAAATTTAAATAAATAAAAAATAAAATAACTCTTTAAGAAAAGAAATTAATAAAAATGTAAATACAATGATAGAACCAACAATACACCACAGTAGCAGAAGACTTTATGAACCGTAGAAATTAAAAATGGAATTTGAACATTCCAACAGACCTCAATTAAATTTAAGCAGACTAAAAAGCATTAGATACTTATAAATAAAATTTCATAATAAAAAAAATTTAGTAAGGGGACCAGCAGATAGTGTAATGACTACGTCACTGGACTCCCATGTAGAAGACAGTGGTTCGAGTCCGAGACCCAGTGGTTTAAACTCACGCTGGGCACATGTGTGTGCGTGCCCAAGATCCTGAGAGGAGAATGGAGAAGTGATTGCAGCATGGCCATCCCCCTTGAGGGGTGATTTCTCACTTTCTGTCTCTCTGTCTTTCTGGCAAGTGCACGTGGCCTATAGCAAAAACCTCTAAAAAAAAAATTAGCAAGTTCTTCTTGTTATATACAAAACCCCCCATAGAACAAAAGTAGAAATGCCAGCATTTCAGTGCGTGAAAAACAAATGTCCCCTTTCATCTCTTCCCACAGCAGAAATCTTATAGCATGTAGTAAATCTATCATAATTACCTTCATTCTCAGTGCTAGAAACTAATTATTAAAAGTTGATAAAATGAGCTACTTGAAATGTTTAATTTGATTCTAGGTTCCTATGCATATTTTAATGATCACAACAGACATTTCTCATTCCTCTCGACAGAGCCCCCATTTATTAATGTAAAACATGAGTCCCAGCCCATGACAGGAGGGCATGTCGCTCTGACTTGTGTTGGCAAGCTGTCTCCAACGGGGAGCACACGCCACACGTCACGGGAAAGTTCAAATGCTGCCCCCCTTCAAGAATGGCCGTCGCCTGTTCTGCAGCCATCGCTGTCCAGGCTTCGAGATAATAGCAAGCTCGGTCAGTGGAGGTTTCAGCTAAGACAACTTTGCCTCTGGGGAAAATGAAACTTAGTATGTGACATCTAAAAAAGCACATTTTCATAGAAAACTGGCCCACCTCACAGCGCTCCCTAGATTCCAAAGGATTCCAATGCTTTCTGAAAACTAGAGTAACCGCCACAAATACAGGCGCTTGAGCAACCGCAACTTCATCTTTCCAACCGCACTTCTAGAACTCCCTGACCTTCCGAGGCCTGCACGACTTCTGCGTCCCCATGCCGTCACTCCCGAAGACCGCATATCATTTAGAAGCACTGCCACTCCTGCACGGTAACTCCAGCTGCCATAGCAACCTCACAACAGCCAGCGGAAAGAGGGGTGGCAAAAACAAGACGTAAAGGAGAGAGAAGGCGAGGGCCCAGCGTGCACATCCTTCTTTAACCCTCAGAGCGGAACCTGGCTGATGGCCACAGTTTCCCTCACAGCCTGCAATTAAGACGCACATCTATTTCAGTCGCGCCCAGAGCCTTGACTCCCGTAAGGATTCCTTCCTCCTCTGACATTCTCTAGACACCCACTTAGCAGGATACGGCTAACCATTACACTAGATTAGGAAAAGGGAAAATGGCTGTTAGGAAGGATTTTCAGAAGAAAACATAAAACAGTAACTACGGCTATTAGTGAGATGATAGCCCCTACTCTGCCCAGAGTCGACCCTTTATATATCCGGTCTACAATCAGAATAACGAGCTCACTAGGTAAAACATAATCTTCATTTTAGAGAGAAAAGTAGACTCAAGGGCAAGATGGGACAGTCACATGACTGTTAAATGCCTGAGCGAAAACTGAAACACAAGGTAACTTGTTAATAATAAGAACCACAGGGCCAGTTGGTGATGCAGCCTTAAGGCAACTGCCCCCACACAGGGAGGTCCTGGGTTCACGTCCCGGAACCTCCGTGTGTACACTGGGCATGAATACACTCGTGTCTATGACCCAGGCTGGCTGGAACTGGGGGCAAGTCAAAACACAAAGGCTCTGTTGCAAGTAACTGTCTCTTTTCCTCTCATCTTGTGGAAGAAATAAATAAATGACAAAAAATATATAATTACAGAAGTAGCAACAGCTTGCTCCTTTTTTTTCATTGCCAGGGGATGCATACACTCACCAGACAGAGTAAGGGAAGGAGAAAGCATCCCCAATGGGGCATGGTTATGCGGCAACCCCCTTTCCTCCATCCCTTTCCATCGGGATTCTGGGCACACGTGCACAGCATGTTTTTCAGGCCGTCAGGGCCAGGACTCAAACTGCGGTCAGCCACGTGGGATCCAGCTCCCTTAACCACTAGGCTCTGGGGCCAGCCCTGTGTGATCATCCCCTCTCCACATAGCTAGAAGCAGAACTGAGTGTGTTTGGTAATTTGAATTCAGTTACTGCTCATATCATACAGAATGGGCGTTATCCTCATTTCACAGATGAGAAAACTGGGTACAGAGAGGTTAAACAACTCAGTCGAGGTCACACAGGGGTGAAGTGTCTCTTGGACTTGGGCAACCTGGCGCCACACTCACCATCTTAACTCCTGCTTACACGCCTCCTCTCTGACCCTCAAAACAAAGCAACACAGCGTTTCAGCCAGAGAAGAACTTCGTAAGACTTTAAAGATACATTTGGATTTCCTCCTTAATATTTCATCTAAATATGAGAAAAACTACCTACCAAGAGACCAGCTGGTGGCATGGTGGTTCTGGCACTGGACTCCCACATGGTAAACCGCAGTTTGAGTCCCAGACCCAGAGGCTTGAAAATCCACCACGTGTGTGCACCCAAAATCCTGAGGGAAGATTGGAGAAGGGGTTGTGGTGTGGTCATCCCCCAGGGTGTGTGTGGCAGTGGGAGAGATCTTTCATTTTTCCTCTCTCTGTCTCTGTCCCTCTCTGGCAAGTGCATGCAGCCTATGGCAAAGAAATCTTTAAAAAAAAAAAAAAAAAAACTATCTACCAAAATAATTCTCCAAGTATTTTCAGTAATACATTATTTTCTGAAGTTCAATCCCACTGTTGTGAATTAGGGGGCCATCCACTTTCCTAAAGAGTTCGAAAGCAAGTAAAGAATCATTTTCTAATCAAACCAGAAGTATGGTAAGATTCTGGAAGGTTCCAGTAGAAAACCCACCAAAGACAACATAGGAAGCAATACTGTCAATTACAAAATTAAAGGAACAAAAACAGAGTTGAGTCTGTCAATCTCACCAGCTTTCAGTAGAAATATCAGTTACCTCTAAAATCGAATGGGAAGCAATCTGAAGCTTTTTCCTCTCAGAATGCATGTGCACATGGAAGTGCAAAGGAGAACGTAGAAGAGAACCCACCAGCAATGTAAAAATGCAGCACTACATACACCGGACACAATAAGTGCATTTTAATGGGTCTCATTAATGCTATGCAAGCCTGAACATTCACAATACATAAATCTTTTTTTAAGGCAAAGACAATGTCTTGATGTGACTATAGGTATTTATGGAGACAGAGAGACAGCCAATAATTTCTCACAGGGATACTAGGGGGGAAAAGAACATCTTTTTTTAGTGGTAATATTTTTATATTGCCTGGGCTAAAACTTTGAGTTTTCTAAAACCACGGAAGAAAAACGTTCAACTGTAAAATTACAAATTTTCATTTTATAAAATAAACTTAACTGTATACTCTTATAAGTCAAAATGGATAGGAGGTAAACTAGACCCAAAACATCTTTATCAATTTGCATTTTCTGGGCTGGTCAAGGAAAAGAACAGCTCAAGAGACCAGCAGACAGCATAGCAGGTATGTCGCTGGACTTCCACATGGCTGGCCGTGGTTCGAGTTCCAGACCTAGTGCCATGTAAGTCACGCCAGCCCTGTGTGCATGCATGCCCGAGTTCCCAGCAGGAAAATGGAGAAGGGATTGCACTGTGGCGATTCCCCCTTGGGGGTGATTTCTCACTTCCCCTCTCACTGTCTCTCTGTCTCTCTCTCTCTCTTTTTCTCCAGCGAGTGCATGCATCCTATGGATAAAACATCTGGGGGGGTGGGGCGCGGAATGTTCCTTCTTCAGATGTATGACGTCTACAACAGAAGCAGCAGTAAAATGGAAAATAGATAAAAATATTTAAAGAGGAGGTCTCCTCATAGCCCACGCAACTTAGAAAAACACCAGAACAGGAAAACAATAAACAAAGTTCAAAGTGTGATTTAGCTAATTTTGCCTCTGAACTTTTGAAAGACTGCCAAAGAGACTTAAGCAAAAGGAGGGGAAATTTTATTTATAAAAAAAAAAAAAGAAACTACCTCTGAGAGACTGAAAGTAAGAGTGCTAGAGGGAAAAACCGAAATAGAAGGAAAACTTCAAAGAGACTCTGTAATCGAAGATGCCTCATCTCAGAGATTAAAGAAGATTTTTAAAGCTGTTCCATGCACGTAGAGATCAAACATTCATAAATGTTTATAATTTTACAAGTCCTAAATTCAAAGGTGGGCTCGAAGAATTAAGACTAACATCAGGCGGCCAGGAGGGAAGATGAATTCTTGGGTAGGAGCGAGACGTGGAAGGGAGCTTTGAAGGATACACTCTTTTGGGTTAGAGAAGAGAAAGCGTGTTTGAAAAGCTCGTTCAGCGCTCTGAACACTTACACGAACCACACGGCACACTGTGGGAGAGAAGCCGGGCACAGCCTCAATTTCCTACCAAACCTGAGCAGGCTCCAAGCCACCCAGTGCCCACGCAGCATCCGTTCTGTGGAGGTCCTAGGGTTTCATATCAACCTGCTTAGGTCTTCCCTTGCCAAATGAGAACCTCAGCAATCCAGCTTTTTAATCTCTGAAAGTTTGTAGATCCCTGATGGGTTTTATTATATTGGCCTTCTACAGAGCTCCCATCCCATAATGAGAGAAGGAGGGGGGTGAAAAAGGAAGAAACCTGGAGATCCCTGGTAACAACAGTGGGAGCGAATCAGTCCCTGGGGGGGCAGCCACGGAGATGCTGCTGGACTCACAGACACCCCGCTCTCACTGCACTCTTTGATGCTAACTTTATTTCAATCGGCTATAGGGCATGCATGTTCACCAGAGACAGGGAGAGGGAGAAAGCGGAAAAGCAAGCCACCAGGTCAAGGATCTGAACCACAGTCGGCTATGTGGGAGTCCAGTGTCCTTACCACCAAGCCACCTGCGGCCCCGTTAATCTCTTCAATATTAAGTAAACAAGCCATTTACGACAGCATGGAAATAAGGCTGAACTTGGACTTTTCACTACTTTCTTTCCGACTGGTGGATCCATGCTACTGTCACACACACTGAGCCCCCTGAAGGGAGATACCCTGGTACCACCAAGGCCTAGTCCCACGCCCAGCCCGGAACAGAGCTCACGTACTCACTCTGCGGCCTGAACATCAGCTCATTTAACACGAGGGAAGACTAAAACGTAAATTGAATCTGATCATTTTCACCTCTCTTCTCAAATTAGACAAATGTCTACTCATTCTTCGAGGCCTAACTCGAGCAGCAGTCTCTGTGAAGCCGCTCCAGGTCCTGAAGCAGAAGTCGTGAGCAATTCCTCTGGAACGCCATAGGAGTCTTTGTTCGCATGCCAACAAGGCTGCACTGCCTCTAACCGCCCGTCAGAACGGTGAGCAGAGGGCCTACCGGCCGGCCGCCATTGCAGATTCTGCTACGGTAACCGGCCAAGGCCCTGGCTCTCACGGAACTCCCACTCTAGTGGGGAAGAAACAATTAGAAATACACTCAGGACACGTCAGTGATCACCACGCAAGAGGAATTATGGTCAGAGGCCGAGGGGCAGAGGAGAGAGCGCTATTTCACCTCGGGTGGTCAGGAGAGGCCGCTCTGACAGGACAGCATTTGAGCGAAGGCCTGAAGTGAGGCGATGAAACAAGTGGTTACCTAAACTCAGAACCTTCCAGCCACCGAGGAACAGTAACAGAGCACATGGCTCGTATGTGCAAGGGAGAGCAAGAAAACTAAGGTGACAGTGGGGTAGGGAAGGCAGGAGAGGGTGAAGAGGCCTTCAGCCCCATCTCCCACGCAGAACACGATAAAACCTTCACTTTCCCTTGTGGCTGTTGACATTGAAAGTAGTCCAAATTAAACAAACTTTAACACTCAGATTTCAAGTGTGTAACGGCCTCGTGTGGCCAGTGACGACCATATTAACACAGAATAGGACGTCTCCATCTCTGGAGAAAGTTCTATTGGTCAGCAGCATGAGTTCTGAGCAGAAGAATGAAACAGTCTGACTCAGGTTTCTGAAGAAGGTTGGATACTGTGCAGAAAATAGATTGTGGAGGGAGACACCAGCTAGCGACTGTCATGGAGACAAGACGATGCTGCTGGCGTACAGCAGGGCAGTCTAACTGAGCATGATGAAAACGGCAGACTTGTGGATCCATCTGAAAGGTAGAGCCGGCAGGACGTGCTGACAGGTCCTGTGTGTCACATGAAAACAGGAGCAGTTATCTTTTGGTCCCAAGTTTTGTGCCCATGCAACTCAGCTAGGAAGACTATGGAGGAGCATATCTGTGGGGAGGCTGCGTTTCAGGTACAGGAAACAGCCATGTCTATGCTAAAGATGCAGTTCAGATGGCGTGGGGGCAGAACCCAGGGTTCAAAGGAAAGACATTCGTGTGGAACGCCAACATATAGGGAGTATTTCGAAGCTGTGGAGCGCTGCGAAATCTCAACTGTGTGAGCACAGGTGGAGAACTAAATAAACAAGCGTGCCTTGGGGGTATGCCAACATTCAGGTGTCATCAAACGAGGAGGAACCTGCAAAGATGAATGGAGGAGCAGCCCGTGGAGTAGGGAGAGACCAAGCCGAGAGGAGCAGCATCGAGGAGGTCCAGGGACGACAGTGTTTCCAGAGAGTGCCCACGATGGCAAATGCTGATACATACAGACCAGGAGGCCCAAGGACAGACAGTGCACAGCCATGCAGCGGTCGCTAGCGAAGGACCTGGCTGGCACCGACTGGAGAGAGAAGGGCAAGCAGCAGGTACAAAAACTCCTGAGAAGGAGACTTGCTGTCAAAAGGAAGAAACCGCACACTTGCGTAAGAATGTGATGTCGGTGAAGGAGAGCAGCTGAAGGGAGGGGGTGGCACGGCATTTCCATGACAGAAAAGATCCAGCCAGGAGGGAACATGGCCCAGGAGGAAAAGGAGGAAAGGACAGGGGATGACGTGGGCAGGTGAGAGGAGACAAGAGCCCCAGAGGGACTTCGGGGTCTGGACAGAAGTAAGTTCACACAGGCTGGTGGGTGGGGTGTGAGAAGTGTGGACAGTTCCTTCTGAGAGCTGTTTTTGTTTTTTAACTACCATAATTGAGAACAAAATACTCTATTTTTCTCAATACGGCTATAGTTTACAGCAGGATTTCCTAAATAAATTGTGTAATTCTTCTTCTTCTCCATGCAATAAAGTAAATCGCAAATATTCCCAAGACCGGCTATGTACATGACATGAGGCCTCTTCTGAGCAGTGTTGCTATTCCGATTTCACCAGTAAACAGTGGAAAAGCCTTTAGAGAAGCTCGTTTTCTATGAAGGACAGGCAGATCTATTACAGTGATCTTCAAATGAAACCGATTTGAACTTTAAATGACATGGGCAGCGATTACAATTCTGAAAAAAGAGTGAAACTTCGTTTATTTAGCATTTTGCATGGGTGGGTTTCCAAAGCTATGTGAGCAGATTCCATACAGTGTTGGTTGTAATCACAGGCTAAACGCGCAGTGAAACCGTGCAGGCGTCCACAGGATAGAGCTCCTGGCAAGCTGAAAATGGAGGCTGGTGCTGGTTACAGGACGCGGCCGAGACAGAGCTCGCGCGGCCCTTCGCAGTTGGGCCAACAGCCGTGAGTGACGGAGCCGTGGGTCGCTCCAGCACACCTGCGGACGGTGGGCCAAGGCTGCCCTGACGCCCTGAGTCTCGAGGGCCGTGTGCATCACTCAATTGACAACTCTTCCAAGGAATGAACCGTTGGTGTCATCTCGGTGTCCCTAACACTCACGAGCCGCACACCTGGAATGATTCATGAGACCTAGTGCACGAATACACCCTCAGGATTACCTACCTACTCAGCGTAAGCCCTAACTCACAGGACTCACCAGTCAGTTCTCAACTGCGGACACTCAAGTGCTGTAAGGAAGCAAAAGGGCCACAGTTCCCACAAGCGTGTCTCACCTCCCACCCCACAGGACTGCTCGTGGACGGCAGGGTTGCGGTGGTTCCAGCTACATGAGCACAAAGCACTCTCGCCCGGCTGATCACAATCGCCAAATGCCGTCTGTCCACTCGCTTGGACTGACTTCTCAGAGCAGACCAAACAGATCTGCTCCTAGAGTGGACTGGAGGCCTTGCCTTTAAACGTACTGAGGGTGCGTTATCCACCACGGTCAGGCCGGACCGCACGGGCTCCTGCTAACTACCACGATCAGACCTGACCACACGGGGTCCCTCCTAACCACCAAGATCAGGCCTGACTGCACGGGCTCCCTCCTGACCGCACCGGCTCCCTTCTAACCACCACGATCAGACCTAACCACACAGGGTCCCTCCTAACCACCACGATCAGGCCTGACCGCACGGGGTCCTCCTAACCACCACGATCAGGCCTGACTGCATGGGCTCCTCCTGACTACCACGATCAGGCCTGACCGCACAGGGTCCTCCTAACCACCACGATCAGGCCTGACCGCCCGGGGTCCCTCCTAACCAGCCCACACATTGACAGACACCACAGGCCCCGTTTATGAAAGCCTCCAGAATTTGTACAGATTTTTTAAATAAAAATCAGATTAGGAACTAAATATATAAAATGTAATTCAATTTCCTGAGCCCCTTTCTAAGAGTGAGGATATTGAAAACAAATCAAATGTGAAATATGAGTAGTAACATTTAAAATATAAAGAGGGGTCAGAACATCGCTGCAGCCAACATAACTGATGTTCGTTAAAAGGGCAAGCCAGGCCCCTAATCTGGAGTGCATCTGGTCTGCCTCCGAGCCTGACCTTCCTGACTTTTATTTCTAATGAAATAAATGGATGCCTATTAGATCTCCTGAAACTTGACAAAGATAAAAAATATCTTCGATCTCAGAAATTCTGTGAGTGGCAAGAGCTGTTGAGAGGAGCCACTCTCTGAAACAGCTTGCTGAGACCACTCCAGGAGGTGCTTCGCTGACAAAAGTGTCTGATTAGATAAGATAGCGCAATAAGCAATTCGTCTATTATATCTACCAGAACAATAGCATTCACACCGACACAGCTAAGACTCTTAGCATTTCCATTATAAAAACCTGTTTTTCAATTCTGCCACCTGCCATCCATTAAAAAAAAAAAAAATGTTCTCCCATAGGCCTTCAAGTGCTGATCCTGGAAACATTCTACCACCACTCCCAAGAAGTGTTTTTGTGCTGTAGATTATCATGCAAATATTTCAAGGGTCTATTTTGTCTTTCCACAGTGCACAAGTCTGATTCAAACAGGAAGACTTTAGTCTGCAAGCAAGGATTCCAGGAACACTGATTCCAGAAACACAGCAGTATAGGAAGTCTTTCTGGTAAACTCTAGCAGTGCATCAGAACATCACTGTCCTCCCCACAGGGAGAGTCATGGGTATTTACGATACGGAAGACATCAATATTGATCAATGTTCCTCATATGACTCAAGGGGAAAACTCTAAGGTAACATGGAGCAGAAAAATGTGAAAACGAAGAAAGACAAAGAAAGCTAAATTCATGGCAGGGAGGTGAGTGGCGGGACAAGCAGCTTGCAGTGGTGAACAGAATCCAAGAAATAACGAAAGAGCAGAGTGTTTGTTGGTTAGTTTTAAGGTTTTTGCCTAGGGCATGTGGGCTCTCCAGAGAGACAGACAGGAAAACGAGAACTTGCCCCCCTAGAAGGCTTGACTATGTCACAATCCCTTCTCTCCACTCTCCTCCAGGGGTTCTGTGCCCACATGCACACACGCAAGCCCAGCGTTGATTTTCAAGCCGCCAGGTCTAAGACTCAAACTGTGATCGGCCATGTGGGAGTCCAGCACCTTAACTACGCCACTTGCTGGCCCCAGACCTTTTTTTTAATTCTGAGAATATGTACCTGGGAGAAAACTTCCAGTGACCACACCATAAAGGGGATCTAAAACATGCTGGATTTCCAACAAGTCAACTGAAACCAAGGTCTAGAACAACTCAAGTGGTTCTAGAAAGGGGGAGATACCCTGGTTTGAAGATGCACTTAACGACTTTAAATAACACTGCTCAGGGAAAGCCAGGTGAGAAAAGTAGATTTTAAAGTAATTTCAGGTCAGCCAGTGGCATAGTAATCAAGGCGCCTGGGGCCCTCATGGCCAGCTGAGAGGTATGAGTCCCAGACCTGTCGGTTTAGAAGACAGGTGTACAGCTGAGATGGGATTTCTGTGAGGCCATCCTCCTTGGGGGGTGGAGGTGGCATCTTCTCACCTTTCCTCTACCTCCTTCTGTCTCTCTCCAGCAACCACATATATCTTATACAAATGGTTTTAAAAATTAATTTCAAATAAAACAATTTTAAGTATGTATATATAACTTAATTAAACATAAGCATATGGCAAATTCATCTTATTCCTCAAGTCTGTACATTTGAGTCAGCCAAAAAACTTCATCTTTTCCCTGGGAAATGGAGGCACCACTTTTCTAGGCTCATCCGTGTCTGCCACCTGCAGTAACTGAGAAAACAAAGACAAAATCTCATCATATCCCTCAGCACATAGTGTATCTCACAGATATTCAGATATGCTGGACAGTGAGGCAACATATGGAAGTTCACTTCAAACAATAGACGTCTCCATAAAATGTCTTGTAAAAGAAGAAACAGTCGGTATTTTTACAGGTTAGATACAGAGGAGCACAGTGCCTCCTCAGAAATCAATTATGAATTTACTCTATGTCTGTTTTGTATCTGCTGTTTTATTTTTTCAGACAGGGTCTCATGGTATTGCAGTCCTTGCTGCCTCAGACTCCTGAGTCACTGGGATTACAGGCGCACACCACCAGCCTTTAGGTGGGACTGGGAATTGAACCCAGGCCGCCAAGCGATCCCCACCGACAGAGCACAGCCTGGGAGCAGCATGTGCCGCCACGGCCACACCCTACGCACCCATGTCTGAGTACATACTTACCTATACTTACTTCTGCGTGCACAGGTCTGGGGTGGGGCCTTCCCAAACCCAGGGTCTGCAGGGCGGCTTTGCTGCATCTTCCCAACCATGCTTAGTCCTTACCAAGAAGTTCATGTACGTATAGCACTGGGAATACTGCCAGGCACACTGCAGAACTACGTCAATTTCTGACATTCACACGATTGCTAACCCAAAACCCCGATGCTAAAGGCGGTAACATTATTTACTGTCCTGTACTTTACTGCACAAGGCCGAACCTGCAATTTCCAGACCTTTATTATAAATTATAGATAAGTAAAATAATTCCAAAACTGCAAACTGCATTGCAGTAATGGCTACAGGGGCTCCACGCAGGCTGTAAATCTCCCAGGGCTCAGGTCCTCGGGCTGCTAGAGCAGCAGTCTTCACTGACCCTGCAGCCTGTCCCACTCCTGGGGTCACTCTAACACCGCATTTCATGAAGAACAGCTTTAACAGCAAATGTTAACGAAACCTGTGATAAATCAAGAACTGAATATCGCATATAGGTTATTCTCTTCAAATACTTACCTACATTTAGCCTAACGGAAAGAAGGATATTGGGTTTGCCCAAAACATGAGCCTAATGTGGGTCTTAAGCAGATAAAAGCTGTGTAGAACACAGCCCACCTGGCAGCCGGCTCGGCGTCTTTCACAGAGTGAGGGCACACTAACCAGGCCCTAGGGAAATGTCTCCTTGTGCAATTCCAAGAATTAGAAGGTTTCTTACCATGCAACATAGGCAGCATACTGGACAAGCTAGTAAATGGAAAAACCACTCCTTCACAAAAGAACTGTGCATTTAGAGGAACCTTCAGCCAAGACAGAGTACACGGTATCTTCATTACAAGAGAAGGCTGAGGGACCAGCAGTGGTCAGCAGATGGTGGATCCCCCACATGGCCGACTGAAGTTCACGCTGGGGTCCTGGAGGCTTGAAATTCACACCTGGTCCATGTGCATGAGTCCCCAAAATTCCCAAACACTGGGTTTGGGAAGGCCCCACCGCAGACCTGTGCACGCAGAGGTAAATATAGGTAAGTATGTACTCAGGAGAATGGAGGAGAAGGGATTGCAGCATGGCCATCCCCCCATAGGGACTATTTCTCACTCTCCCTCTCTCTCTCTCTCTCTCTCTCTCTCTCTCTCCCTCCCCCTCCCTCCCTCCCTCCCTCTCCCTCTCTCTCTCTTTCTCTTTGTCCCCCCCAAGCAAGTGCACACACCTTATAGGACCCCCTCCAAAACAAGAAAAGTGTCTATTATCACAACCCCATCCAAGGCTCCCACGACATCCGATACTCTGGGTGAGTAGGAAGCAGTAAGATGGGTGATCAATTGCTCAACAGGTGACGGAGGCCCTGGAGGTAGCCACAAAAGCACGTAGGCTTCTTTTCTTTTCTAATGAAACGGGGTGGGTACACAGGCGAGAGCGAGCGACTGAGCGAGAGACGGACAACAGAAGGGCCTTGTCACACTACAACCTCCCTTCCCGGATCCTCAGGACCAAAACGTTTTCAAGGCCAGCTCAGGGATCCAGACCCACGGTCATCCATGTGCCTCCCCGCTCTGCAACCCAGTATGCCAGGAGTGCCACCTGACAGGGCCAGCAGCTGGGTTTCTCTTGGAAAACGAATTTTTAAGATGAAAAAAGTAGAAAATAGACGAAGCGCCATGTAGTGGCCTAATCATGAGCTGAGGTGGGAGGGATGCGAGGGCAGCACCACAGTGACAGGAAAGAGAAGCCGAAGATTCTGTAGAAAGGTCAGGGAAGACTGGAATCAGACTACGAGGTTATTGGGGGGGGGGGATTGAAATCCATGCATAGTATGATCCTAATATGCATTTTCTATAAACTTACCAAAGGCCCTATGCATGATCCAGAATGCCATAACCCATAGCTAAGAAAAGTGACAGTGAAAAATATCCTATTTGTAACCCGGAGAGAGGAATCTTGATATCAAACAACCAGAAGCAACATCTCTAACGACCAAAAAGAGCCTTAAAAACCAAGCACTCCCTGAAGGACGAAAGGGTGGAAGTAGACCCGAAGGCCAGAGTTCAGGAAGAGGTCCACAGTCTGCCATGACAGGGCGTGGTGACAATGCCACTGCCCTGCCACGGCATGACTGCGTGCAGGAGCCCTCCCAGAACGCTGACCGTCCCAGTGAGGTGGACGTGTGAGAACCCTGCTTGGTTCACACTCTGAACAGGACTGGAACGTGTGCACGGGCCTTCTAACACGCAGCTCACCCTACGCGATTGTCATCTGAGTCTCATGACCCCGCGACTCCAGGAAGTAATGTCGTTCTCGCAACAAAGGACTACAGTAAATGCCACGGACTGGCTGGGCGCTAGAGAGTCACCAGCCAGAAGAGGTTGGATGCACAGACGTCAAGGGTCCACCGCTGGCGTGCCCACCCTGATGCAAGGACCTCACGTGGGAATAGGTACCTCCCATCTCCACCGGCTAAGTCAGACAGAGGCTCAGAGGCCCTCTGAGTCTCTTACACCCGGACCCCACAGCCAGCCAGCCAAGACACCCCAACCCATTGCAAACAAGGCTGGGATAGGCGTAAAGCTTGCTCTATGACTAGTTCTCCCAAGGCTTCAAGTGCTCAGAGTACTACGGACACAAACACTGAACTGTAAACCACCCTCTCCTGACATGTTCCCTTCTCCCCTACCCCCAGAAAACATTTATGCAATTCCAAGCACTATTTTGTGAATTACAAGAAATTTTAAGTGTTCCAATCACCAGATCTGTTCCGATATTGTCAATCCCTATTGTCAAAACAAGAGCAGGGAGCACGTTCCAGGAGACTCAGGCACGCAGTGTAGCAAGTGAAAGCCCAGGCCTGGGGCCGCAGATGGCGTGGTGGTCAAGGCACTGGACTCCATACAGCAACCATGGTTCTAGTTCCACACCCAGCAGCTTGAAAATCACACTGGGCACATAGGCGTGGGTGCCCCAAATCCCAGGAGAATAGAGGAGAAGGGGTTACTGCCTGGCCATCCCCCCCGGGGGGTGATTTCTCACTTTCCCTCTTTCTTGCAAATGTGCCCTCTGGCAAAAACTTAATAAAATAAAATAAAAAGCACAGGCTCTGAAACCAGACTCCCCGGTCAGAATCAGAACCCCACCCACCCTACCCATGTAACTCGGATGGGCCCTTTAACTTCACTGCCTCAGCAGCCTCTTGTGGAAGGCGTGGAGCTCTGAGAATTCACGTGGGTAAAGCAGGACGGTGACGACATATGGGAGGGATCACGTGTAACACCAGCAAGCAAAAACTGAGCACGGCGCCGACAGGTCTCCCGGGAGGGCAGTGTTCATGAGCGTCTCTGAAAGGCGTGCCCCACTGTCCAATAGGTGATGCAGTCAAGGCCAGTGAGAGGGACGGCCTGCCCCCCACGGCCTGCTGCCCTCCTACCCAAGCCTTTTCCACTGTTCTGGTTTCATCTCAATCCCACCACGCACACACGGTGCTCAGCCCTGAGAACGGTCAGAATTCTACAGCACGTCAGCTCCTTGGGGCAACCATCAAGGCCATTGCTGGACGTCAGGACTTTCACCATGCACGTCTGCCACAGAGAACTGAGTAAACACGCAGTGGCAGGGCGCAGTTCGACGAGCGACGTGCGGAAGGCACTCGGCACAGGAGGGGCCGTCCACGTATGTAACTGTCAGTCATTCTACCATCGGCCTCCTTTAAGAGCACCATTCGACCTCTCAGCTTCACGGCGAAACACATTTGTACTTGATGGCTAGTGTACACGTTTTTGTTGAAACAAATGGAATTTAGACATGCAACAACATGGACAAATCACAGAGACGTTATCTGGGGCATAGGAAGCCAGACACAAAGGTACACAGTATGACTTCATTTAAATGACACCCAAGAATCAGACAGTGGCTGCAGCAGACGGAAGACCGGATGGAGGACTACTTGGAAGAGGAGTGACGTTTTTATCTGGGGGGATACAAACATTCTTTACCTTGTCTATATTGGGTCGCTGGGAACATCATGACACGTTTTTACATAGAAAAACATGTCATGACCTTCCCAACTGCCTAACAAAAAGGGAAAGAATCTGTTAAACTGAACACTTCAGAACTGTGCATCTTGGGACCAGCAGATGGCATAGCAGTTATGGTGCTGGATCCCACGTGGCTGACAACAGTTCAAGTCTCCAACCTGGTAGCTTGAAAATCACACCAGACACGTATGAGTGTTTGCCTAAGTTTCTGGAAGGAGAAAGGAGATGGACGAACTGTGGCATGGCCATCCCTCTGGGGAATGGCTACCCCTCTGGGGAGTGACTTCTCACTTTCCCTTGGAGAAGGGACTGTGGCCTGGCTACCCTGCTGGGGGAGGGGTGACTTCTCACTTTCCCTCTCACTGTCTCTATCTCTCCCCCCATGCACCCGAAGGCAAAAACCTCTCAAAAGCAAAATGAAAACTGTGCATTAACTAGGTAATTAATTAACAAAACAAGTTCATCAGTATTTCTATTTTAGAGTAACACATTATACACAGGTGATTAAAGGGAAGGAAGATTAGAATAACTGTATAAGAAATATGGCAGCAAAGACAGACAAGATATGGCCCAGGAAAGACCAGCGCATGGATCGGTCCTTTCTGTCGCTAACTGCAGCTGGAATAAAACCTCTCCCCTGCTGTCCTGTCGTCCCTCCCGGCTCTGATCACTGGCTGACTCCTCTATGCACCTCATCCGGGGCCTCTCCTTCAGCCACGATGCTAAGAGAGTTAACAAAGAGACAGCCTGTGAATACCCGATCCAAACAGCAATGTTTCTATTAAATAGACCAGCAGCTGTGTGAGCAGAGACTTGTAAATGCATCTGTTCTACAGGCTTTTAGGCTGAATTCAATTTGTTCGAGTCAGAGCAACGAGGCCCTGTAACTACGGGCTAGACAAGGAGCAGAAGCCTGCACTCGAGTGGTCTTTGTCAGGATCGAGCCCTGCCTGCTCGTGCGCTCAGTCGACAGGCACCGACCACTTACTGGGCAGCTAGTCCAGACAGGCCGTCATGTACCGCGTGAGGACCAGAGACGAAGTGCAGCCTGGAGGAGGTGACAGACGTCGGACAGATGCTTACAATAATCGGCAGGCTCCACACACAGGTCTGGGGCCCTGTGAAAGCACGGGGCAGGGGAGGTATCCGAGGGCTGAAGCTTCTCTGGAGTAGACAGGGAGAATGAAAAACACACTCCATCTAACCCTACCCCATACGAGCCGTCCCAGGTCAGTAACGTTCACCCGATCCGGGTAGGCAGTGGATTACTGCTCCTGACCTTATTCTGAATCCTCGTCTCTGTCGAGTATCTCTTAATAAAGAAATTTCATACAGGCTACCCAGACACTGCCTGTAGACTTTGCAAGCCTTTCCCACCACCCACTCCTCCCGCAACAGACAGCTCGGATTGTGCGGTGAGCTGCTGGAGGTGGAAGGAGACGGGCACAGCCTCGGGAGTGCTCCTGCAACAGCTGAGTACGAGACCGGGACAGGCCGCGGGATGCAACAAGACGTCAAAATACGGCGCAAAACGGAAAAGTGGATATACAGAACACCTTCCGACTTCATTTTATACATACACAAAAACAAACTTGCATGCACAACTCTGTCACAGGGAGAAGTAGTTTATAACTACTCTGGGTCATACCATCCTGCTCTCGACATTTGTCGAACGGCTGCCCCACACCTCGTACCCTGAGCCAAGTGCGCTCCTGCCTCCGATGGCTGCAGCCAGGTGGGAAGAGACGGTGGGGCATGCCGACCTCGGGAAGGGGGTGTTCTCCCGTGGGGGCGGCCTCGGGCGCACTCCAAGGTGGTGCCAGGGAACCCGGGCGAACGCACAAGCAGAACCGCGCAGGCTTCCCCAAGCTCGCCCGTAGCACCAGCACACGTGCCACCCAGAAACGGTGCTGGGCCCAGAACTGTAGAGTAAAACGCGGAAGGCACTGGAGGCGGAAGTGAGTACGGTAACGAGTGCATCGCCATCAGATCCCAGAGAACTGCTTCATCTGGCTACACGTCCCGCAGCGTGAAGTCTGCAGGCGTGGGCTCACCAGTGATGACCAAGTGCCCACTGCCCTCCCATTCCGAAAACAATCACGCCACCTCACAAGCACCTCTTCTTCATGAAAATTGTCTAAATGGGCGAAAGTCTAAAATTTATTTCAAAGTTCGAGGTCAGGCTGGTCCCGTGGCACGGCAGTAAAGAACGGGCGGCTCGAGAGGAGCCACATCCACGTGGCAACCACAGCTCCCTGGCCAGGTCCACCAGAAACACGCCAGGCGTGCGCGGGAGTGCCCGGGACCTGAGGGGACGGAGGCTGGAGGAAGGGGCTCACAGTGAGACCAGACCCTGCAGCCTGTGGATGGTACTCATCTCTCTCACGCGTGCATGTCCTATTATAAATAAGGATGAAGGTCTGTTTTTGAAAGTACACTAGCTTAAGCCAGAATGACTGGCTAGCGCATACAGCTAGAACAAGCCCTTGAGCAAAGGCAGACTTCTCTCGACCGGAGTCAGATGTGGAACACGGAGCACGTCAGCAAGCGCACCTCAGCCATTCGTTCACTGTTCCCAGAGATGCTCCGTGATGATCTTTAACCCCCCTTTCAAGTTTAGCCAAAGGGTGCATGCACTCATCAGAGAGAGAACACCCCCAGTGGGCACAACCACACCATGACCCGTCCTCCTCCGTTCCTCCTTCCTGTCAGCATTTTTGCCACACATACATCTGGCCAAAATGGAATGTTTTTCAAGTAGCGGGACCAGGATTTGAACCATGATCGGCTACATGGGATCTGGCCCCTTATGCAGAGTACTGAACCCCTACACTATGGAGCTGGCTGATCTGTAAATCAATTACTGTAATCCTCATTTTCTATACTAAAAAAACATCGACTGCAATACAAGATAAACCCTTATATACATGCTTAGAGCTAAGCGAATTGTAGGGACTCATTCCCTGAAATAAAACTCACTTTGTTTAAGGGGCCTCCCCGCCCCCTTCCACCCCTCCCATTCCATACTGTAAGAGCAAGGCCCCTCCTCACACAGCTCTTCTTTCTGCACTTGAGAATTTACAGGCAAAGGGCGAGGCAGACTGGGGATGTTGTGGTGGAGTGTGTTACCATGGAAATGACTGACTTGTTCCTGATGAAGCACCATGACCTCACTGCAAATGAGAAAAGGGAAAAGGATGATTTCTGAAGATTCAGCTGGGAGACAAATTAATAGCTAAGAAAAAAGAAAAAAAAAGACCCCAAAAGTAAACAACCTGGAAAATATTGCAATGTCAAATGCTACCCTGAAACATTTCAAAGAACTTTTAAAAGCTTTGACCTCCAAAATAGAAACCCTCTAACCAAAAAGAAATATATAATATCATTGTGAAGATAAACCACACAAATAGCATGAAAGCATGGTGTCTGAACAAATACCTTACAGCCTCAGTCCTGAGAGCTTGTGAGCAAATCCCTATGACTTTTGGGGAGGCTATGTTATAAAAGTAAATCCACATCATCCTTTTCCCCTCCTGAGAGCAGCCTCCTCTTTTCTCTTCTTCCCTTTTCTTTCTTTTTTTTTTTCTTTTTTTTTTTCTTTTTTTTGTGGTGCCCTGTTTATACAGCTTGCCCCTTATCACACTGACAAGACTGGGAACCACAGCAGATGGTCCCCCAGACATAATTCTAACAGGTTTTTTGTGCAAACAAAAGATAAAGAAGGCTGCAGCAATGATTTACTGATATCTCAAGTTGAAAACTGACAAAATACAAACTGCTTTTTTCTTACTGTTTGAACGGTTTATCCTTTAAACTCCTAAATAAGATAGGCATGGTCAAAATTAAATATGATTTCAAAACTACAAAACCAAATACTCAGTTTTAACAGCCATGAAGTTGTGTCCTAACTTGCATTTTGTAAAAACACGACCCACCACTCTCTGTACCATCAGAAAGGAAAAATATTTGCAAATTTCTGTTTTATAAATCTTTGTTATGTTGTGAAATACACTATTCACCTGGATTTTCCTTAAGCAAAGAAAGTGAATTTGAAATGAAATTTCCAAAACATTTCCCCAACAAGGACTCAATAAAGAATGAATTAACTGAACCAAATCTGGAATCCTGGTTACAAAGCTAAAGCCTATTCTATTTCAAAGTAATCCACCAATCAAAGCTAACACAACACCAAGTGGGAAATGTCCCCCAAATTACTCACTTTTCAAGATTAAAGAGTGTTTACACACCATAAAACAGAAGCTCCCTTATAACAATCTAACTGCGAAGAGCAGTTTTTATGGTATACCCGAAAATCCAGCAAGAGCCCCAAACAATAATATATAATGAAACTGACAAGCATCTGAAATAAACTACCCAGACATCAAGCAAAAATATACCAGACAGACCCACAGGGCTCTTTTAATGTAGGTCATGATTGTCAGACCATAGCAAAAACACAGTGACCCTTGATAAAAATTAACCTTGATTATATGTAATCACGCACACACGCTCGCTGGGTAACCAGGCCTCTCCAGTCCAGAACACTGCGAGAAGGGAACAGCACAGCCCGCTGTGAGCTGTTCTCACCAAACTTGTGTGCCCCATCGTGAAGGAGTGGCTTCTACCCCAACAGCCAAGACGGAGAGGGCTCCATGCTACAGGAGCTGGGATTACGCCCTGACCTTGTGAGAGTGTGACTGGCTCTGTGTTTCCACGGAAAACGTATCGGAGCAAATTAAAATCAGATTAGGAATAACACACCCAATCGTATCCCCTCTTCTATGTGCTCTTTTCACAGAAATCGCCCACCAAGTCTCTGACAAGGAGAGAGGTGGTGTTAAAGTCCTTGTCTTTCTGTTAATTCTACCCAACACCACGTGTCCTGAAAACTTCATGAGGGCAAGAACTCCACATGTGGCAGAATTAGAGAAGGAACGTGTTCATGTGGTGTGGACAATTTATCTACACAGGGGCAACTCAGGTGGCCACTGCATAATACTCCTCAACCCACTGTGGCAAATGTGAACCAGTGTGAACGAGCTAGTTACACCGCCTTCCACAGCACAAAACAGGAGTTGGAGCGGTGCTGGCCAGGCATCACTGGGGAGACCAGAAAACAGGAGCAAGTGGCCAACCAGGCTCGAATCAGCCCGAGTCCATTACCCCTGGAAAAGCCGTGGGTCAGAAAGTCCCCCTCTGTAGGGCGTACCCCACTCAGCGAAAACGGGTGTTCTCCGCAGCGTTTCCAAGCCCAGTGTCCAAGGCGCCAGACCAAGCCTGAAGGGCGCATTTTTCTAACGTGAGGAATATCCAAGATTCAGAAATGATAAATGTATTAAGTATAATCTAATAGCTGTCACTCGGTGTTCTAAATCCTAAACCAAATACTGTATATATTTCTGAACAGAAAACAAAACCTGTCCCACATAGAAATCTTCATTTTGATTTCTACAGCAGAAGTATGACATGTATTTTAACTCTAAGACAACATATAAGCATCGTGCTGATAGAAGAACATAAAATAATCAGCATATTTTCCTTGAACACGCATTAGGTCTACTTCCATCTGCCTCTTCCTAGAGCATGAAACACTCCCTAGCTAAAGTATGTTTGCTAATAAACAGAACTTGAGATTTTTCTTTGGAATTGAACGGCGAAAGTGTTACGAAAGCTGTCATTTGCATACAGCTCCAATCACAGATTACTCCTACTATGGTCAGTATTCACTGATTCTTAATACACAAGTAACACACACAGGCAGGCAAGGTAAAACAACACCGCCGTCAACAATGGAAATTTCCAATCTTAAAAGACCAATCTAACATACTGTTTAAAAAAAAAAGACAAACAGGAAATGTGTAACAATGAGTTACGCAACGCGGTCCTTAAAACCCTGCGTGTCCTAAATGGCATCGTATTAGGAGACTGGCCACAGCTAATTTAATACTTACAAGCTGACAACATTTCCCCATGACTACGTCTGCCATGACTGCTTCTTAACCAATACGAGCCAGTTTAGAAAACGCTACGTAAGGAAGGAAAGGAAAATCCTCTCAGGGAGACCCTCAGTCCACAGAGTCAGTCACACACATCCACTGTCCTGGGCCTGGTTGGTTTCTTTGGTTTCTCTTTGTTAATTCTTTTGTTTCTCTTTCAGAAATCTGTGATCATGCGAGTAGAAACAAAGTAAACAATTAGCTTGTTTGTTTTTTTTTAAATCCCCTATTGGGAGATGCTTATCTCTCTGTCTCTCTTTCTCTCAAAGGAAAGAAATATATTTGTAAAAATCTAAATGATCAAACTGACATTGGGCTATCATCTTGCCAGCCATATGAATGTATTTGAAAAGTGCCATTTTACTTAAAATATGAAAGACTGAACCCCAAAATAAAGAAATTAATTTCATTTGCCACTGCAAAATAAGTGAGTCATGGAAACAGGACTGGTTAGATCTGGTTACACGTACGGCGGTGTGTAACCCACACGTATGATAAATAAAGCATAAGCAAGCACTCAGCATTTCTATGTAAACTGCCACTGAAGGATTATTACGGAATGCACATGTCGGCTGAACTTAAAGTGTTCGGGTTTTAAACATTAATTCACTTTGACTACGTGCATGTCCAAATGAAAGATTGCTCTCTGGGTCCAGACATGCCATATTAATATTGAACACAGACATTCACTTCAGGTCAGGAGTCACTTCTAGTCGACTTCAGCAGGTGGTAAAAGTAATGCACTCATTAAAATGTATGTGTTACAAGGTTATCTCCCCAAAACAGCTCTCGAACAGAGGCAGCCTTGAAACTGAAGCATTAGCTATGCTAGAACCAACCTCTAATTGTCGAAAGTCTGAAGGAAATCGAAGTGGCTCTTGCTCCCTAATAACCAATAAATTTCGTTGCTTTCATCAGTATCTGGGGAGGAGTCAGAGATTTAAATTCTAGGAGGCTACCCTGGCCACCTCCAACAGAGATAAACACTCTGGGATCAACCTGCACAGACCAGAGCACTATTCTGGACCTGAGGCCAGTGAGAGGCTTCCCTTCATCCTGGATGCCACTGTATTTGTCAGTTAAGGGAAGTTTTTTACTCCTTTCATTTTTAATGCCATTCAAAACTCTTCCCATTGTGAGACAAAAAGTTTCAACTCTGCAGAAGAAGAGATTAGGCCTGATTTGTACCGAAGGCTTCCCCCAAGATAAAAAATGACACCTGACCTTCAGCACACACAACAGCATGAGTCCCTTCCCCTAAGAAGCTCAAATACTCTTTGTCATTACTTTGCAACTGAAGGATAAATCTTTTCCATTGTAACCTGCTATATTTGAACTGTAACAAGATTATTTTTTGGCTCAGTCTAACATAGTTCCCAGGCTCAAGTCACCCAATTAATTTGCCACTACCAGGTAATTCACCTCATTTTAATAATTTTTTAAACATATGTAGACTATATTTTTTTAAAAGAATTACTTTATTTATTTATTTTTAACTTGCTATAGGGCACATGTGCTCACCAGAGCAAGACAGAAAAAAAAGGGGGGAGGGGGGGAGGGAGGGAGGGAGGGAGAGAGACAGAGAGAAAGCAAGCCGCCAGGTCTGAGACTCACACCACAGTTGGCCTTAGGGGAGTCCAGCGCCTTAACCACCAAGCCAATTGCTGGCCTCTAGACCATGTCCTTTACAGGGTTCCCCCCTCCAAAAAAAAAAAACAAAATGTACATTCATTTTGTTCACAAAAGCAGATAGGGTCCCGAAATTTGTAACTCATCATTTCATACGCCTTTATCTCCTAACTATTGACCAAACTTCTAGAGAAGGAAACAAGGAGAAGGACAGGTGAACAGGGGACTAGAACCTCAGATGGGTCAGAACATCTCTGTCTTATTCACTGGTGATTACACAGAACAGGTATCCAAGGAAGGCCTGAGAATAAGCGAATTCACGAAGCAGCAGAGAACCCTGGTGTCCAACGCCCTCACTCTGTGGGCTGGTAAACTGAGGCTCGGGACGGTTCGGCAGCTCGGGGTAAGACCAGGGAAACTGGACGGCCTCGCACACGCTCCTTTAACAGCGACTTCGCTTATTCTCTCTCCCACTGAGAACACACGTTACTCCCTCTCTAGAGAGTATACCGGCTTCCCTTTCCAGAAAGAGAGGTAGACGGTAGCCCTCCCCTTACAGGGTAAACATCATTTAAAATTCCAACACGGGGGGAAATTTGAAGGTACAGTGGGAAGACAGGACAGGGAGACCAAAAGTAGAAACAGAATCTATGAGGCCCTCCGCTCAGTTTAGTTATTATTACTATTGCCAGTGGATCCTAGGCTCACCAGAGACAGCCCTTCGATGGGGACAATCCGCTCTCCCCTATTTCTCCATTCCATACGGATTTTAGACACGCGTGCCTAGAAACCCAGTGTGTTTTTCAAACCAAGAGGGCCTGTTTTCAAATCTCAGGTGGCCATGCAGGGTCTAGCTCCCTATGCACAGGGCCAAGCCTCCACGTGGGCCAGTCCTTCCAACAGCACCGACAGCCGCGCTGACTGCGCGGCAGCACTGAAGGGTCCGGCATACTGTACCCTTTAGGTCTGTAAGGGCAGACACCACACCTTCAAGGCTCTCTAACCACCTCTGTGGTCTCCCGGTCACAGTGTCATGCAAATGTGAGTCAATTTACCTTGACCTGGAGCAGATAAAATGCATTCTAAAAAGCTTTCATTGTATCCAAATGTTTCCATTCTCTTCTTCTTGACAGAGTCCTTCCTACTTTCTGGGTGCCAGGGACCCTCTGACACAGCTTCCCCCCAGCTCTCAGACACACAAGATGTTGGGGGGGGGTGCGGAAGTATCACGCTCTAGGGGTTGGGGGTGCGGAAGTATCACGCTCTAGGGGGGGTGCGGAAGTCTCACGCTCTCACGCTCTAGGGGTTGGGGGTGCGGAAGTCTCACGCTCTCACGCTCTGGGGCTGAAAGGTTAAGCCCTCCACATGCCACTTACCAGCCACTTTGTCTCCCTTTTTAATTCCAATCATTCATTTTCCCTTTGTAAAATTATCTCAAAACGGGAGACTTAAATATACCAAAGGGAAGAATTCTAATGATTCTGAGACTAGATAAAGGAAAATGTAATCCAATCTACTGGAATTCCACACGGAAGGAAACAGCAGAGATGGCGGAAAGGAAATCTTTTCACGTAGAATTAGCTCCATATTCAGAAAAAGGATTTTTTCATACTCCACCCCACCTTTAGGACTGAAGGTGGGTCTCGCACCAGAATGAAGCACTCTGGCAGCCGCAGTCAACGCAAATCAGTGACATGATTAGACATATGGAGGGGTCCACGACCCAGACCAGGAATGAACGCTCCCTCGCTCCAAATGTTCTTGACCAAAGTAGAAGCGTTTCTTTGGCATGTGGCAGGGGAATGGTGAGGGGGGGGGGAGTGGGGGTAGAAAGAAAAACCAACAATGGCCAGATGCCTCAAGGAATCACTAGTAAGGACAAGAAAATTAAGGGAACCAATTAAGAAAACTTAAAGAAGAACAAAGTGCCTACTTCATTCAGTCCCTTTGGGCATGAAATGTGTGCTTACAAGGCCCATGAACACTGAGAGGTTGCCTGTAAGGCACTTACTACGGCGAGGCTCATAAAAACGTTCTCCGGAACTTCTAAAAAAGCTACTTGACCTAGGAACACGCTAAGTTTAATTCCTTTGGGTGGTAACAAATCATTCCGTGTTTTACACCTAATAGTAACAAGAGCGAGACAAATGAGAACCGCCTAAGTTTTACCTGTTTCTCATTGGTGTCAGCTCATCCAGCAAACACTCGGGCACTTCCTAGAGGCCACGTACAGTGGAGGCCACGATGACCACAAGGAAGCACTGTCCCCACACCCAAGCTCAATCCGTTATAACAGAAGACAACACCCAAATAACCCAAGTCTGGTGAGCGCTGTAAGAGCTGAAGATCATCCGGGAACAGCAGTAGTTAAGGCAGAGTCTCATCTGGAGAGGGGAGACAGGCAGTGAGGACAGAGTTCAACATGGCCAAGAAGGATTTCTCCCGTCTCCTAGCAGAGGGCTTGATCTCTTTCAAAGACGATGCAAAAATAACCACCTCTCACACTTCAGAGATCATCAGTGGCTAGCTCACAGATAAGAAATTTAAAAACAGGAAAAAATAAGTGTGTTCACCAATAATCAAAGACATCTTGGGTGCCAGGTCCCAGACTTCCTGACTCCTGATCCCACATTATTACTTTAAAATCATTCCATTCTGTTTCATTGATACCAAAAAGATTCACCTATCAAGGTATCTATCTTGCTTCATTTCCTAATTGGTACTCACCATCAAAAAAAGACATGTAAGAGAGAAATATATAAATCTCAGAGACACTTAAATAGATTAAATGCATGTGTAAATCGGATTTCATTAAGTTACCAGTCTGTTTCAGGGACTCAAATTCAAGCACATATAATGGTGAATTTTCTTTATTACTGCTTAATGTAAAAAAAGCTAATATTCATCAACCATTCATTAATCATCACTATAACCCATTTTATGCAATGAATCACAGGCTCAGAGGGGTTTGAGAAATATTTATCCAGTTCTCCTAAGTAAGGCAATCTAAACATTATCCCAATGTTTCCAGGTATTTGAGCTAATCAGTCTTTCTGATCAAGATGACACCCAAAAATGGGAAGACAACTTCAAGAGAAAGCCAAAGGGTCTTTCAGATTAAGCTTTGAGACAGAGGGCCCAATACAAAGGAAAAATATCCCTCCTAATATAAATATTTTCTATAAAAAGGATAAAAATAATTTAGAAGATGCTTCTGGGGATGAGGAAAGGTAATACATCAATTATGAAAGCATAGAAATTATTTTCCTTCTATGGAATTTTTATTTTAACAAAAAAAATTTTTTGAGAGATTTTTGCTATCGGGAGCGTACACTTGCTCAAGAGACAGACAAAAAGCAAGAAATCATCTTACAAAGGGAACAGCCCCCATAACCTCTTCTCCCTCATTCTCTTCTTGGGATCCTGGGCATGTACACACGTATACCTGGTGTGAATTTCAAGCCTGCAGGTCCAGGACTTGAACAGGAGTTGACTACAGAGGAGTCCAGCAACATAACCACTGCCCCATCTGCTGGTCCAAACAAGTATTTTTACAGTTTCCCCATCTGTTCTACAGCCTTGGTCTCTCTTATTCTATTTTCACCATTTCTTAATTTTTCTTTTAAAAAAAAAAAGATTTTATTTTATTATTATTAATTTGCTATAGGACACCTGCACTCACTAAAGAGAGAGACAATGAGAAAGCCAGCCACCAGGTCCAGGACTTGAACCACAGCTGACCACATGGGAATCCAGTGCCTTAACCACCACACCACCTTGCTGGCCCCATTCCTGAATTTTTCAACCACATAGGTATTTTCCTACCCTGGGAATTTTTAGATGCATAACCCTCAGTATTTAGGCAACAGAAAAATGGGTACAATCCAGGTGTAACTTCTTACAAACTGCCTATGATATCAATAGCTTCCATTTTTGTCATATTTTCTCACTGACATTAAACAAAAATCAAGGAAAAAGAGGTTAATAAACCCTTGCTTAATAAAACCAATGACCCAACTCTCTTTCCTAATTAAAAGCTGACTGTACTCAGAGCACTTACTATTAATAGTTTCGATGACTGTTACTACAGAACAGTCTTATTAAAATTATGGCTATTTTATAATTTCCTCCATTACTAATGCATGCTTAAAGAAATTGATTCTGAGATACATTTTTCTTAATCTTTTCCAGTCCTTGACACAGACTGGTACGTAGCACCTTGGACTAACAAGCATCTTCCACCAGCGCAGGGCACTGAAATTAAAAAGCTCTAACATACCAACACACCTAGGCCACACAGAAGGGTCAGGAGGCAACATTATCAGCATAAGTTAGCACAACATTAGAAGGTACCTGAAGGAGGCAGACATCTGGGCGGTAGATCTTTTGTTCATAACCAATATATAATGCTATTCAACTGAATTTTAGTCATGAGTGTTATTTGCGGAAAAAGTACTGCTAGTCTAATATCACATTTTGCTAATGCGGATGGGAAATTATGGAGCACCTGGGCGCCTACACTAGGCGCTAGGGAAGGTTTGACACACAGAACATTTGGTTGTCTCTGTCCATTTGTCCAGAAACAAAGGTTTAAAAACTAATTACTCTCAATGCATGTTTGCTTCTTCTAATTTCTCTACCAAAATCTCAACACACGGCGCCATTGAGGCAAGTAAACCCGTGTTATTTACCAAACCCTAGGCTTTTACACCTGCAACTAGAAGAGGTGAAGTCGCAGATTGGTTCCTTATTAAGTCATCAGAACATTGGCTTTAATCTCTGCAGTATGACTCTTCTAAGGGAATGGCCTCGGAGGCAGTAAGCATCACAATCCAGTCCTGGGGTCCTTCATACCATTCACAGCTCACAGAGCCACTGTGGAAGACCGGGAAACATGTCTAGAGGAGAGTCCTCAGCTACTAGAACTGCTGCTGAATAACCAAAACCTCCTTTAATTATGGGTTTGTAAACAATTCAGACATATCACATATGGATCATATTACTGACATCGACAAGGGCAGCAAGAAGAATGGGTATTTTAACATGAGCACATCCACGCCGGGAACACAGAGCCAACGTCCTAACTGCCAAATACCGTCTTCACTTCCCTTAACCCTGATCTGCAGATGACAAGTCACTGAGGTCACTTCAGAGTTCTGGGATCACGGTCTGAATGGGAAAATATGTGAGTTCTTTATTCCCTAGGCATAGTGCCCTTAAAAAGTGATTTTTACAGACAAATAAAAATGGAAAAGTACAAGGAATATTGACTCAAAACAGTTTCTTGTTTTAAAGAAAACAATGGAAGCACTTCTGAAATTATCTTGAATTTCTAATCTTACCCCCAAAACCCAAGTCAAGCGGTTTATGATAACAGTAACGAGAGCACTGTGTGCTTCTCATGCCCCAGGAGAACTCACTGCCCAGTGCTGCTCACACTGAAAAGCAACTACAGCGGCTTCGAGTGCACTCAGACTCCTCTGTGCGCTTCTCAGCCATGCCCTATGCTGACCGTGACAGGCTCCCTGAACCGCCAGGAGGTGTGTGCCTAACAACGCGGGAAGCGTGCACCACGCCCTGCTATCCAGAGCACCCTCTCCACGACAAATGCATCTCATCTTCTTTTTGCATTTCTCATAGAGAAGAGGTCATAGGACGCAGCCTCTCCTTCCATCACCCAGCTGCACGTAGGAAATGCAAGCCATAAAAGGCTCTGCTACATTTTCAAAGGTACTTTTAACACACAATAACGGTCCACAATGAGTAAACCTAGGCGGTATGATCTGAAAGCCACACAAATCACTTCTTTATAGCTGTTATGTTTTAATCACTGGATTGTTTTTACAGGCTTAAAAAAAATTAATGGATTTTGGTATACAAAAGCAACTATGTTTTTCATGAAACATTAGCTGTCACATTAATACAAGGTTTTATCATTAATTAAAACTGGATTATACAGGAGCATATGTCTACAAAATGATGGCTAAATAGCTGAATTTCCAAACCATTGCAAAATAAGAATGAAACCCAGTCCGAGTAAACCTCACATGAATTAAAGATCCATTTACAAAACAGAAAATTAAATGTAAAAAGTATAACCTCAATTTAATACATTTGCAGATAAAACATTCAACACATTTTTCATCAAAACACAAACTACAATATTCAACACAGGTACACAGTGCCATCTTTTGGTTTATCTAGGAAATGGTTTTCTAAGTGGTACAAAAATATCTTTCACTTAACAAATGAAAGGAAAACCACCAATTTATGGTTTTATAATGTTTAACCTATTAGTTCTGTTTTAAAATCACAAACATTTTCAAAAACTAAAATTTCACCTGTTGGTTTCCATTTCAATTTCACAAGACTGTAGAATACCATTTCCATGTTAAAGAAACAGGCCAAGGGTCAGCCCATGGCATGGCGGGGAAGGCAGCTGGATCCCCAATGGCCGACCCAACAATTCCAGTCCCAGACCCAGTGCCTGAAAAAACACGCTGGGCACACATGTGTGTGCCCCAAAACTCAAAAGGATAAAGAAATCGAGAAGGGATTGTAGTGTGACCACTCGCCACAGGGGGTGCTCTCTCTCTCTCTGACTCTAGTAGGCACATGCATCCCCTGGCATTTTTTTTTTTTTTAAAGAAACAGTGGCTCAGAAAACTCTAATGACTGATCAAAGAATCTCTCAGTTTTCGTTGGACCATCACTGACTCAAAATTGCTAATTTTTAAAATACAACATTAATTCATTAAACATTACATAATGAGCCAAATCATATAATTACCCCATGCTCCAATTAATACGCACAAGTTTCTACATCACCTAAAATTTTCCAAGATAGTCTTATTGTTCTTACTATGTTTGTGCATCCATTTGACAAGGAAAAGGTGTTTACATTTCAATTATTACATGAAGAATACACTAACACGGACCCCGTTCACAGAGCCGTTAACATTTCACAAAGGTGAGAGCTATTAATTTAATATTCTTCCCATCTCTATGCTAACAGGGACAAAAAAAAAAAAAAAAAAAACTGTTGAAAACTCCAAGACCTTTTCTTTAAAAAGCTCTTATTTACGGTTTACACAAGATGTATCCCTGACCTAAGCCACAAGATAAAAATGACATGGAAAACAAGCTTTAAATACTCTCCCTAAGCTTCTTGACCTCAATTTCATCTCACTGTAGATGGCTGTATGCCATTTCCACGTCTTCCACTCTTACATTTCTCAATGATTCCCTGAACAGTTTTATTGGACTGGAACACTTATTCTTAGAATACCCTCCACTATTCACTGTTGTAAGTTAGCCAACAACTCCACTCTCACATAGAGAACAGAAAATATTCCCAATAATCTCTCTTTATCTTCCACTTACATGTTACTAGGAATTTTACTTAAACTGCAGTCATTAAATACTTCTTTAGAGAGCAGCTTTCAAAATAATGGTTAAAACCCACTGATTCCACTTTAAGGTACAAAGCAACTCAATTCAAAAGAACATTGGGGGCTGGAACCAGCAGTTAGCATAATGGCTATGTCGCTGGACTCCCATGTAGTCGACCGCAGTTCGCATCCTGGACCCGGTGGCTTAAAACTCACACCAGGCACGTGTGTGTGCATGCCCAAGATCCTGAGAGGAGAATGGAGAAGGGATTGTGGTGTGGCCATCCTCCC
>NW_006159611.1:1017630-1038365 GCF_000334495.1 Tupaia belangeri chinensis | reverse complement strand
ATGTCTCGCTTTCTGTCTCTCTGTCTCTCTCTGTCTGGCAAGTACACGCGCCCTATAGCAAAAAACCTCTCTCTAAAAAAAAAAAAAAAAAAAGAACATCGGGGGCTAACATGTGGCCTAGTGGTTAAGGCAGCTGGATTCCAGGTGCCCAACCACGGTGGCTTAGAAAACACGCTGGCACTCATGCACGCATGCAGAAAGGAGGGCGAGATGGAGGAGGAGGAGCTGCAGAGTGACCATCCCAGGTGTGTGGGGAGGGTTTTCTCTCTCTCTCTCCAAGTACAGACACCTCTGGCATTTTTTTTTTTTTAAAGAATGTCAGAGACAGCAGCTAGGAGAAGGCAGCTCAAATAGTTATTGAAAATACTGAAGGAGGCCGGCAGGTGGCATGGCGGTTGATGCACCGGACTCCCACATGGCCGACGGTAGTTTGAGACCCGAACTAGGCAACTTGCTTTCTTTCCCTCTCTCTGATCAAATTTTTAAAATGGAAATAATAAATGCAATGAAATTAATAATACACCTACACACATACACACACACACTGAAGGAGTAAAAGCAAAGGCTGGGGCTGAGCTGTAAGTACCACATCCGCTGTGAAATGGAATTCTGTGGTCAAAGGCAAGAAGCAAGCACTGATTCTGCAATGAATCTCCCGTGGTCGTTGAGGAGCTTCCATTCACAGTAAATCAGAGAAAACGCACAGTCCAAGACAGGAAACTTGGTCCACTCAGCCATCTCCAGACATGACGGACTGGGAAAGACTGAAATACCAGGCTAAGAATAACCTTCCGAAGGACTGAGTCTCACTCCAGAGCTCATGTATCATTTCTAGGCAGGCTAGATGCTGCCCAAGGGTAAACAGCATTCCAGATCTTCTCTAGAGACTCGCCTTCCTTCCCCTGCTTGTGAGTGGATGAAACTCCCATTTTGAAGGCCATTAGTTTTATTTTTCTGTTTCATTCCCTGGGTAGAAAGAGGAAAAGGAATGAAAACGTGCTATTCTCATCCCCACCCTTGTGCTGTCCAGTTTACCAACCGCTGCGGGCAACTCAACTGGTAAATAGGAGAACTGCTCCAAGATGCGCCCCCTCCTCCTCCGTCCCTGAGCGACAGGAATACCAATATAGGGAATATGCAAAACCATATTCTAGTAAGCATGAAGGAACATCAGAATTTCTATACTGAATTCAAGCCATTAAATTGAAAGTAATTACTGCCTCCAATTTAATAAGAATGGATTAAATTAGATCTCTGATTCAATATATTTTGTAGCTTCCACGTTGGGAAAGTGATAGCATGAGGCTCTTCACCAAGACATGACAAGACGATGCAGACACGACCTGAACACGGTCTCACCGAAAAACTCAAAGCAACCGCACACGTGTGCATACACGAGTGCATGCACATACACGTTGCATGTATGTAACCTTCAGAATGCACTTCATTTATCTGCCTTCAAGGTTAAAAAGATGGAGCCTCCTGTACACACTATAGTAACACTTACCCTCACCCGCTCACTGACCGCGGAAGGCCCTGCGTGTCTCTTGGCGCAGGTACCTGTACAGCGAGGGTAACACAAACACGCTGACCACGATCACAGTGCAACCCGCAGAAAGGAGGACTCTGTCATCTTTAATAATTAAGGACGCTGAGGCCCGTGGACACTGTTATTTGCCAGAGTTAGATGCTGAATAGACGGCAGTGGCCGGTTCGAGTCCGGCTTCACCGTAGCGTCTCTCAGTGACCCGCAAAGCACTGTCTCCGTGATGGCCACGGGAAAGGCGAGTAAGCCAAAAAGAGCTCACAGCCAGAACAGGGACAGATCGGCCTACGACAGGACCCAGCTCAGGCGCCGCCCGCTGAGCCTCCGTGGAGCGGGGAGAGAGCGCAAGGCCGCACGGCAGGAGGGGCGCCCCGCCAGCAGTGAGGACCTAACGCCATCATGGGGCAAACCACGGCCACCACGACCACAGGACGAGCCCCGCCACCGCCGTGGGGAGGGCCACGCTGGTCCAGGAGTCCTCCTTAAGAAGCAGGAGCTCCCTGCAGGAGGGGCCGAACAGATCATCGCCCCTTACAGGCCCTGGAGCAATGGCCAGGTGGGAGTGCAGGAGATGTGCAGGAGCAGCAGGTTCCGCCACTCCGTCCTGACACGCGCCTCCTCCCTTTCCATACAGGTAACGTGTTTGATGAAAGCGCTACTCAAACTGCGTCTCGTGCAAAAGGAAGTTTCTGGAAGTGAGAGAGCCACGCAGAAAGCAGTACTTGCCCTCAGACTCAAAAACGGTCCCAGGGACAAGGAGGACAGCACAGACAGGACAACGGGACGAGGAAGTGGCAAGCAGTCCTCCAGGGGCCGAGTAAGTTCACATCTGGACCAGCAAACACTGGACCCCAGGCCAGTCTGCACAGGACCACGCCACCTCTGAAAAGTCGCTTTATCCAGTACCTAAGTAAATCCTGCCAGAAAGCATGGACGTCAACAAATGAGGGGGAAAGGACATTAACGAATGCAATGGCTTCTACTAATTTTATTAAAAGACTATTTGTAATATGAAACTCACTCTTCCTCCCTAACATGTAGCCGCCAGGATCATGTGATGCAACACTGCCATCTGTTGGCCAGGGGCTAAAACGCACCACGTCTTCGGTCAGAAACCACTCACACTCACTACGGGCCAGAGAGCCCACAGCAGTTCACATGGCAACTGCTAACAGCTCAGATTTCTTCATTTTTTTAATCCAAAATTTTTTGAATTTGACATTTAAGAACTTTACTGTGGTTTTGTAATACTCGAAAACTTTTTCAAGATGGCATGTTTAGATATTTTAAACTCTTAACATAAGACTTCGTTTTTTACTCAATTTAAAGACAGGCTATTTCTTTTCTTTTTTTTGGAGGTTTTTTGTTGGTTTTTTTTTTTTCCCCCTGTAGGGCACGTGCACTCGCCAGAAAGACTGAGACAGAGAGATAGAAAGTGAGAAATCACCCCCTAAGGGGGATGGCCACACCGTAATCCCTTTTCCTCCATCCTCCTCTTGGGATCTTGGGCATGCACGCACACGTGCCCGGTGTGAGTTTAAGCCACCGGGTCCAGAACTCAAACTGCGGTTGGGGGTTCAGCAACATAACCATTATGCTAAATGCTGGTCCTGAAAGACAGGCTATTTATAAATAAATTATGAAAAAAAAAGTTTTATAAAATCTTGAACAATAGTTAGAATTATTAAGCAATTAAGAAAATACTAAAGTCCTAAAATTCTGAGTAAATGTTGATATGTCTCTCAGAAAAAAATCTGAAATACTGAAAGAAGGAAAACTGTTGGCCGCTCGGTTCCAGAATACCAGCAACTCTGAACGTGGCGGACATCGGGACACAGTGGCGCATGCCACCGCACTTCGCTGCCAAAGTTCACTCGGTCACCCCTCAGCTGAAGCAGATCATTCTCCTGTGCTATAAACAGCGCAAACCAGACAATTAAATGACCTAAAAAGGTCAGGCCAAAAACTGAACTGGGTGAAAAATGGCTGTCAAGCTCACAAACACAGACAATAAACAAGATGGACTTTTCCCACGTGTGTGTTACTAGGAACACTGAGAAGACACGTTTAAAGCCTAATAAAAAAACTTCCGTAAGAGTTATTAACTATTACCAGGCATACGCTGTACGTTTAATACTAAAGAGAAAGTGCAACTCAGAACCAAGCTAGAATTTTTCAGAATTCAGAAGCATGAACTATTAATACTTTCTCTTTGTCCTTTGTTTATTTCTTCTAAGTCAAGAAACAGAGAGGCCTCCTGGACAGGGTCCAAGCCCACGCAGCCCCGAGTCATAGTCACATGAGTGTCCAGCATATTTAATGAGGTCTCGGGACTCAAACCCTGAACCTTTCGAGGTGGGGCAGCCAGGCAGTCAGGTTGTACCACTGCACCACAGCCGGCCCACTTCTGATCCCTTTAAAAGGTGAAGCTTCTCATCAGGCACATAGGCTCCCTCTCAGGCATAAGGCACATATGCTGGAAGCAGGAGGAGCAGGTGCACCATGCTTCCAGTGCTACATGCCCACAGGCTGACCGTGGGTCAAGGCCTGGGCTCACGATCCCAGAAGGGAGGAGAAGAAATTGAAACCATCTGGGGAGTGATTTCTCACTTTCCCTCTGTCTCTGTCTCTATCCAGTGAGCACATGCCCCATGGCAAAAAAAAAAAAAAAAAAAGGGAGGGGCCAGCAGGTGGCATGGTGGTTAAGGGCACCTGACTACCACGTGGCCGACTGCAGTTCGCGTTCTGGACCTGGTGGCTTGCTTTCTCACTTTCCCCCTCTCTCTGTCTCTCTCTTTCTCTCTATGGTCAAATTGAAAGTAATAATAATAATGAAGTTAAGTAACTCCAAAAAACAAAAAAAAGTTGTTCCTCTTCCTCAATTTCAAACAACACATCTTTTATTTTGTCACAGTCCCCAACCTACTCCCTTCAGGACAGGAAAACGCAGTGTGAAGCATGTCTCCTGAGATCATGAAGTGCTTCTCCGGGCTCAGGCTGGGCAGTCCAGAATGCCACGTGACTCACGGTCTGGGCAGAGAAAAGGTGCCGAGGTGCAGCCGGTGATGCACATGTGACACCACCACTGGGAGGCCAGAGGGCTCGTGGGGGCTCCAGATTCTGCCCCAGAACCACCCGCACACACCCAGCGCGGGCCCCCATACCCCAGCTAACTGGGAGGCTGGGCAGGAGGACCACGACATGGCAAGACCCTCACTTGAAAGCCTGCCTCTGCCTCTGCCTCTGCCTCTCTCCTCTCCCTCTCTCTCTCAGAGGAGGAAAGAACAGCAGCTCCCTGTTGACACCCTGATGGCCCCACCCCAACGGCGGATCACGCATGAGGTGCAAGGCAAGGCCCGCTGACGTTTAGGTACCTCTGAATTACTCTCTCCCCCCAAACCCTGACGATGTGAATATATTTCCGGTCACTGTGTCCAGGACTCAAACCCCGGTCGGCCATGTGAGAGGCCAGCGTCTTAACTACCATACCACCAGCTGGTACAAAGTTGATGTTTCAGAGGCAAAGCAGAACAGAAATGTATTAACATTAGTGAATTTTATTAGCATCATCTTTGCTGCCTAATCCTAGGTTGTCAAAAAAAGTCATGTGCATTTTTCATAGAATATCATGGAAAAATACATCGTGACTTTTCTGACATGGTTTGAGTCCCAGACCTGGTGGCTTGAAAATCATGCCAGGTGCATGCCCAAATCCCACGAGGAGACTGGAGAAGAAGGGAGTGATTTCTCACTTTCTCTGTCTCTGACTCTTCAGTGACTACACATGTTCTAGAGCGAAAATTTCTTATTAAAAAAGATGATAAAGGGGGACCAGCAGTTAGCATAATGGCTTTGTCACTGGACTCCCATGTAGTCAATTGCAGTTCAAGTCCCAGACCCAGTGGCTTAAACTCACGCCGGGCGCGTGTGCGTGCGTGCCCAAGATCCCGAGAGGAGGATGGAAGAGAAGGGATTGCGGTGTGGCCATCCCCCGCTGGGGGGTGATTTCTCACTTTCTGTCTCTCTGTCTTTCTGGTGAGCACACGTGCCCTATAGCAAAAACCTCTTGAGAAAGAGAGTAAACACAAACTGTTAAGTGAGTAAAATTTAAATTAAAATGTATCAGATATTTACTATCGCCTATGAAAAATTAACATCTGATTGTTTCTTTTAGTTGCCAGCGGGGAATGCACTTGTCAGACAGAAATGGAGAGAGAGAAAACACCCCCAAATGGGCTGTGGTCATGCCACAATCCCTTCTCCATTTCTGCATCCTGCCAGGGATTTGGGGCAAGCATGCACACGTGCCCAGCATGGTTTTCAAGCAGCCAGGGCCAGGAACCAAACCACAGTCAGCTACGTGGGTTCCTGGCTCCCTTAACCACTAGGCTACAGGGCTGGCCCAGCATGGTATTCTTTTTTTTAATACTTCAGAAAATTATTTAAAAGGTTATTTTCTTAATACTCAAACTACACAATTAGAACATCTTAAAGCAAGCCCAGTCTCATATGAAGATTAATTTCGCCATCTAATGAGTAAGTTATCAAAAACACAAAGTTAACACTATATGATCTTTAGCCACTGAGGGACAAAACTACGAGGAAACTACAAGGGAGAGTTCAGCCCTCCCTAATCTCCACTCGCTACCTTGGGGCTAGGACTTGCCAGTTACACGTACAAAGGCTGAAGGCTCGCTGAAGGGCAGACGTGAATTCCAGTTACTCTGGTTTTCATTACAAAATAAAGTTTACTTTTAAAAGCATATCTTACATTCATATGGTGATGTATAATACCTATTGCCTTAAAATCATTAATCATCTGTAGTGGGCCACCTGGGATCCACTGTCTTAACCACCCTGCCACCTGCTGGCCCAGTTTAACATAATGATCCAACAGTTTGCACACAAGCCCGGGGTGCCCTGTGCGCCCAAAATCCTGAGGGGAGGGGAAGAGAAGGGATTCTGGTGTGACCATCCTCCCTCGGAAGTGCTTTCTCATTTTCTTGCTCTGCCTGTCTCTCTGGCAAGTGCACGTGCCTGTTTTAAAAAACAGAATGTTTAAAAATTTTAAAATTTATATTAAACTAAGATATCCTTTAATTGCTGAAGCTAGTATACATATCTCTGAAAGAACGCGACTCCTAAGACATTCCACCAGCGAGGCTGCAGGGATCTTGTTACCTGTCATCTGATACCCATAAGCGGCTAGCTGTCCGGCCATGTACTCGCCATCCGAGTTATTGTGGGAACAACCCCACGTTCGTATCCAAATCTTCTGTATGCCCGGAATAGTGCTATAAAGAAAATGATTTTACAAACTCAGTCTCAGTAAGTGATTTTTAAGACAAAAACCCTCGATTTCAGAGCACATTACATGAAAACAAACTCACTGCAATCCATTCACGAGCAATTCAATAAATGCACCGAATTAATTTAAAATCTGTTATATGAAAAGTCTTGTATCAAGATAAAAATAGCCGAAACATCCTAAGAAGACACTATAAAAACGACCTCCTTTCCCTCTGAATTGTGTTTTAAGATTACACTAATGTTAGGACCAGCAGACGGCATAATTCTTACATCGCTGGACTCCCATGTAGTCAACCAAGGTTCAAGTCGTGGACCCGGAGGCTTAAAACTCACACCGGGGGGAACCAGCAGTTAGTGTAATGGCTATGTCGCTGGACTCCCACGTAGTTGACCGCGGTTCATGTCCTGGACCTAGTGGCTTAAAACTCATGCTTGGCGCGTGTGCATGTGTGCCCAAGATCCCAAGAGGAGAATGGAGGAGAAGGGATTGCGGCGTGACCATCCCCCCTGGGGAGTGATTTCTCGCTTTCTGTCTCTACGTCTCTGTCTGTCTGTCTGTCTGTCTGTCTGGCGAGTGCATGCGCCCCATAGCGAAAACCTCTCCAAAAAAAACTCACGCCGGGCATGTGTGCGTATGTGCCCAAGATCCCGAGAGGAGAATGGAGGAAAAAGGAGTGCAGCGTGACCATCCCCCCGATGGTGATGTCTCGCTTTCTATCTGTCTCTCTGTGTCTCTGGTGAGTGCCCGCACCCTACAGCAAAAATCTCTCTCAAAAAAAAAAAAAGTTACACTAACGTACTACCACTGAGTTTAACTCCGAAAATGGTACACACAAACGGTGATGCCAAAAAAGATCACACTGGCAGCAATGACAAGGGTGAAGTTTTCTATTTGCAAACACACCTGTAATAGTCGAAATCTTCACTCTAAAATGTACAGATATAAATAACCGAATCAAAATTAAAGGTTTTCAGGGCCAGCAGGTAGCATGGTGGTAGGGTCACGGGATTCCCACATGGCTGACATGGCTTCAATCCTGGACCTGGCCACTTGAAACAAATCACACGAGGCACGTATGCACATGAGCCCCAAATTCTGAGAGAATGATGGAAGAGAGGAGACTACGGTTCGAATCCTGGCCCTGGCCGCTCAAACAAATCACACCAGGCACGTATGCACACAAGCCCAAAATCCTGAGAGGAGAATGACGGATGAAGAGACTGCGAGGCCGTCCACTCTGGGGGTGCTTTCTCACTTTCCCTCTCTCTCTCAATGAGTGTACACACCTATGGCAAAGCAAATAAATAAATGTCACCCTATGACATTATTAAAGTACTCAACAAAACAAAATTCTAAAATATATCTTATTTTAAGAAGGAAAAAGGACAGTCATTGGATTGCCTAATAATTTATAATAGAAATTACCTTAAGGATATGTTCAAGACAAATTTGATATACTTCAGACATTAAAATATAAGTAAAATTTGGGGCCAGCCGGGGGGCATGGTGGCTAAGTTGCTGGATTCCCACACGGCCAACCACAGTTTCAGTCCCGGACACAATAGTTAAGAAAATTACGCCAGGAGTGTGTGTGCACTGCAAATGCTGAGAGGAGATTGGGGAGGGATTACGACACGGCCACCACCTCTAGGGGGGTGATTTCTCTCTTTGCCTCTCTTTCTATCTCAGGTGAGCATACATGCCCTATGGCAAAAACCTCTAAAAAAAATTAAGTTGCCAGGGGGCATGAGCACTCACCAGAGAGACGGGGAGAGGACAGGGCGGAAGCACCTTCGATGGGCTATTAGTCACGCCACAAGCCACTCTCCTCCACTTCTCCACCTTGTCAGGGTGTAGGGTACACAGGTGCGTGTGTTCACTGTCTTCCAAGCCGCTAGGACCAGGCTTCAAACCATAGTCGGCCATCATGGATCCAGCTCCCTAAACCACGAGGCTACAGGATGGGCCAAAATGCAAAGGCTTTAAAAGTTTACTTTTTCTAACAAAGCAATCCAGCATATTTTAACTTCCAGTAATTTACTAGGTAAATAAACAAAGGCTTATTAATACTATACAAGTGAGTGATCCTTTCCAGAGAGGCTGTATTAGAATCCCACTGACTAGAAACCTGCTATTATATAAGTTGTAAACAAGGCAGGAATTTTTCATGCCCAATTCCTCTAGCTGATCCACAAGTATTTTCAAATTTGCTAAGAAAATGAAAATGCCCACAATACCACTGTTTCCTTGTTGTTGTTAAGATTTTATTTAACTTTATATATTTATTTTAATTTGACCAAAGAGGGACACCAGAGAAGAACAGAGTGAGAGAACGAGAAGGAGAGTGAAAAAGCAAGCTGCCAGGTCCGGGACTCGAACCAGTCAGCCATGTGGGAGGGAGTCCAGTGCTTTTAACCACCATGCCACGTGCAAGACCCCTCTTTTTTTTTAAAGAATTATTTGTTTAATTATTTCCATTTATTATTATTTCTTAACTTGACCAGAGGAGAAAGGGAAAAGCAAGAAAGCAAGCCACCAAGTCCGGGACTCAATTTGCCATCAGCCATGTGGGAGTCCAGCGCCTTTCACCACCAGGCCACCTGTCAGTCCCATCGTTTCCTAAGAATCCCAAACTCCAGTAAAAATTTTAGAGAGTCAGTCAAGTGACATGACCGTTAAGGCAGCTGGATCTCACATGACCAACTGCACGGCTCAAGTCTCAGAACTGGCAGTTTGAAAATGATGCCAGGCATGTGTGTGTGCATGCCCAAAATCCCGAAAGGAGAGTGGAGGAGACGAGGATGCAGCATGGCCATCCCCTCTGGGAGGTCATTTCTTTTTTTTAAACAAGTTTTGCTATATATAGGGTACATGCGCTCCCTAGAAAGACAGAGAGACAGAAAGTGAGAAATCACCCCCCAAGAGGGATGGCCACGCCGCAATCCCTTCTCCTCCATTCTCCTCTCAGAATCTTAGGCACGCACGCACACGTGCCTGGCATGAGTTTAAGCCACTGGGTCTAGGACTGAAACCACGGTCAACTACATGGGAGTCATGTATGTAGCAACATCGCCATTACGCTAACTGCTGGTCCCCTCTGGGAGGTGATTCCTCACTTTTTCTCTATCTCTCCCTCACTGTCCCTCTGTCCCTCTCTGGTGAGCACATGCACTCTATAGCAAATTAAAAAATAATAAGGAATAAAGTTTTAATGTAGAAGTATCAGAGAATTACGCACCACCTACATGAATATCAGAGATATCTCTATTTTCCTAATCCCTGCCTTCAAAGAACATCAAATAAGACATCCTTTTCTTTTTTTAATCAACTACCTTGCCAAATTTAAAATCGTTTAAATAAAAATAAGTTGGGGGCATGGCCAGCATGTCATGTGGTGGCTAAGGTGGCTGGATCCCTCACGGTCGACTGCGTGGTTTGAGTCCTGGACCCAGCACTTAGAAACACTCTGGGCATGTCTGCATGTGTGCCCAAAATCCCAAGAGGAGAATAGGGGAGAAAAGATTGTGGCATGCCCATCCCTCTTGAAGAGGTGCTTCCTTGTGTTCCTTCTCTCTCCCTCTCTCTGGCTCTCTCCAGCAAGCACATGACTCTTGTACCAAATTAAAAACAAAAATAAATGCAAAACAAATGTTATGGATTTCCTACCAAAATTCCAAAGATTCTGAAAGACACTGAAAACCACACGGACCAGCAGGGTCAGCTTTCTCCTGGAAGGAAACACATGAATCTAATTTCTAAAAAAAAAAAAAAAAGCTTACCTATCACTGGGAGGGCTGCTCTCCTCTTGGACGTGTTTTTGGGCATTTCGTTTTCGCACCTTTGGAACGACATGCTTTCTTGCAAAATGCCTGTCCCGTGGCTTTGAATCCTCCTGTGACACGATGTCTTCTATGTCATCCAGCAGGGTACCACAGGAGGCGGAAGGCATCTTCTCTACCACATAAGGAAAGAATCAATAGCACACGAGACAGCCTCGAACTCCCTCTGAAATTCTCTTTAACATACCAGCACCTATGAAATGCGTGAGCTCACGCTCTGAACGGGATTCGAACTTGAATCCAATCAAGCCTTCAGATCTAGCTTCCAGGTTACAGAGAACACGAGAGATTAAGGAACACAGGGAAGCGATCAGACAAAACCTACAAATAGTGAGACATTCCAAGGTGGGACCGTTTCTTTAACGGATCAATACCATGGAGGTAAAAGGACAGGAGCTGTTCAAGAGGAAAGGGGACTCGAAAGCCTAACAACTACTACATACGATCTGCGTTCTCGATTGGATCAAACGCCCAGTCAGATACAAGACATTCTCCTCTCGCCACACACATACTGTAGCCCACCCCAGGAGCCCCAGGAAGGCAGCCCTGACTTCCCTGTGATGGGGCATCCCAACATGCCCACGAGTGCGACCCCAGATGTCCAAATCGGACAACTGACCAGTAAAAAGCTCCTGCAGTGCCTGATCAAGGGATGTCCAATAATTCTCGTTGAAGCCGGATTCTTTATAGGCATTGGCAAGCCGGTTATAAAATGTACATGGACAGGTACAAAAACTAATTTCTCTAAAACAATTTGGAAAAGAAAATGGGGGGAAATGGTCTGCCGGTCTCGATGACTACGTAAGACCGTAACGAAGGCTGCGGTGCTGGCGGAGGGCTAGCGTCGGGTCGACAGAAGGAGCAGATGACCCAGGGACAGGCCCACATCGATGGGCCCAGCAGCTCTGACGCAGCGCAAAGGCAGTTCAATGGAGAGAAGAGCCTTTCCACCGCTCCTCTTACCAGAAGAACAACGGGACATTCACAGACTGAAAATGAATGCTGACCTTCTATAAAACTCAAAATGGGGCCGGCCAGTGGCATGGTGGTTAAGGTGACAAGATTCCGAATGGCCAACTGGTCAGGTCAAGCCCCAGACCTGACAGTTAGTAAAACATGTTGTGTGCATGTGTACCCAAAATCCCAAGTGGAGAATGGACTGCAGCAGGCCATCCCCACGAGGGGTGCCTTCTCTCTTTCTCTCTCTCTGCTAAATGTACACACCTTATATTAAGAACTAAAACCAAAAACTAAATGGATCACACAATTAAACCATGAAACTGGAAAATTACTATCACTACATACCTATCAGAATGGCTAACACGGGGACCAGCAGATGGCATAGCAGTACGCGGCTGGACTCCCACATGGCTGACCACAGTTTCAGTCCCGGACCTGGTGGCTTGAAACTCACGCCAGGGGCGTGTGCGTGTGTGCCCAAGATCCCAGGAAGAGAACAGAGGAGAAGGGATTGTGGTGTGGTCATGCCCCTGGGGGGTGATTTCTCACTTTCCTTCTCACTATCTTTGTCTCTCTCTGACAAGCGCCCACACCTTAAGGCAAAAAAAAAAACAAAAAAAAACAAAACAAATAAAAAAAAAAAAAAAAGAAAAAAAATGGTTAAAATGAAAAATAGTAAAAACATCAAATTCTGTAAAGGAGGCAGAGATCCAATCATGATCACTTCCATCACCAACGACAATGGTATAGACACTCTGGAAAACACAAGCAGTTCCTTAAAAAAATCATCGCTGGGGAACCAGCAGTTAGCGCAGTGGCTATGTCGTTGGACTCCCACGTAGTCGACCATGGTTCGCGTCCCGGACCCGGTGGCTTAAAATTCACGCCCGGCGCTTGTACGTACGTGCCCAAGATCCCAAGAGGAGAATGGAGGAGAAGGGATTGCGACGTGGCCATCCCCTCTGGGGGGTGATTTCTCGCTTTCTATCTCTCTGTCTGTCTCTGTCTGTCTGGCGAGCGCATGCGCCCTATAGCGAAAACCTCTCAAAAAAACAAATAAATAAAAATAAATAAATAAATAAATAAAAATCCTCACTGAGCCAGCCGGTGGCATGGCAGTTAAGGTGACTGAGTTCCACATGGCCACTGCTCAGTTGAGGCCCGGACCTGGTGGCTTGGGACACAGGCTATGCACATGTGTGTGCCCAAACTCCTGAGAAAGCATGGAGAAGACAGGATGGTAGCATGGTCACCCTGAGAGTGCGTTCTCTTTCTCTCTCTCCAGTGAGTACCCGCACTCTACGGCAAACTTTAAAACTATTTATCAGGGCCAGCAGGTGGCGTGGTGGCTAAGGGCACTGGACTCCCACATGGCTGAACGCAGGTCGACCCGGCGGCTTACTTTCTCACTTTCCCCCTCTTTCTTTCTCTCTCACTCTTGTCTCTCTCTGGTCAAATTAAAATAAATAAAGTAAATAATTCTTTTTTTAAAAAAGCATTTATTAAACTAAGCTGCAACTCAGAAAAAATAACCCAACTGCCAATCAGTAAGAGACTGGCTAAACGGGAATTAGCATGCATACCATGTGGTCACGGCGGACTGTCCATCACAGCCTCGTTCCCAGCACAGGGACAGAGCACGTGACCAGCGACGGCAGGAGTAAGCCATCCTCCCGGCCACCATGAACACGGCCAGCGGTGGGGGTGCACACTTCCGGGCCAGAGCCGACGGAGGACACGGCCGCTCTGCTCACCAACATGGCTGCATTGCAAGGATGTCGACCTCAGGACCCCAGGGGCCATCGTGCCTGCCACAGAGGACAGGGAGGAAGCCTGCCTGGGACAGAGCCAGGCAAGAGCTGCAGCAGAGCCCCGGCGCCGTCCCTGAGCACCTGGACCTACCCGAGGCCTGAGGCAGACACGGAGGCTCTGCTCAGTCACAGGAGCCGGGGCATCCCCTGTGGCTTCGAGTAGGCCCCAGTCACACGGTGTTCCAGGTAAGGAAACGAACGGGGGGGGGGGTCCCCAGATCGGGTCTATTTACTTAATATTCCGACTGACAGTGGGAAAAATGGTTCCAGGGTCCAACAAACGTTGGCGATTCTGCCTTCGTGGGGACACACAGCACGCACTATCAAAGACTGAAAACCTGGAGTCGAGGAGCTTCGAACGCATTTATCCTACGGATTTTCAGAAACCATTTCCCACAGAGCTCCTCCTACTGAGGAAGATGGGACTGAAGAGCGAGTCCCGTGGGACACAGCCCCTCAGGTCCCCCATGTTCTGCACGAGGACTCCCCTCCTTCACTGGGAAGGGTCCTCCGCCCTGAGCTCTGCCTCCACCCAAGGGCAATCCCCTCCTCTGACCATCCAGCACTGGGTCCCAGCCACGCTCCCTCTGCCTGCACTCACAGACTGCTTCTCTCCAACCAGCAGATTGGGAAATACACACTTGTCGCCCCATTTGGAAGCCGACACTAAGCAAAACCCTCTCCCACTCCCTCCCGCACTGTCTCTACCACCTCTCCCCCTCTCCTTGCAGGAGGTGTTCATACAGTGCCTGGTCTCCTCCTCCCGTCCTCTCGTGGACAGGCTGTCACGCTGCCCAGCGACACTGCAGTGGTCAGTCCTCGGTCGCCCCCAGCAGCCCGCCTGCAGCAGTTGGCACTGACCAGCTCCCTCAAGACATTTTCTCTTCTACTGGATCAGTCACCCAAGTTTCCTTGGCTTGTCCCTCGTTCTCTCTCCAACTCCCCGACGACAGAACGCCCCGCGGCCGCGTGACAGAAACTCCTGTCCTCTCTAGTTACAGGGCCCCACGAGTGACCTCAGCCAGTCCTCTGCCTTGAAATGCCAGCCACATGCTGACGTAACCGGCCCCGCTCTGCTCCTGGACCTCGGATTCAGATGTCCAACTGCCTACTCGACACGTCTGCTGGAACGTCTAGCCACCATTTCACACTGAAAAAGTCAAACACAGACCGCCTGGTCCCCTCCCTGCCTTTCCAGATCCGCTTAGAAGTTTCCCCATCATAAAGGCAAACCTAAGCTTCTTTCTGCTCGGGTCAAAACTCCTGGAATCAGCCCAGTATATATATATTAGTCAGAATCTATTTGTGAACACATCCACTGTTATATTCTTATCTTTTTTTTAAACAGATTTTTGCAATATGGTGTAAGCACTCACCAGAGAGACAGAGAAAGAAAGAAAGTGAGAACCCACCCCCCACCCCCCAGGGAGGGTGGCCACACTGCAATCCCTTCTCCATTCTCCTCTCGGGATTTTGGGCACGCACGCACATGCGTCCGGAGTGAGTTTAAGCCACCAGGTCTAGGACTCAAACTACTGTGGGCTGTGTGGGAGTCCAGCGACGTAACCACTATGCCACCTGCTGGTCCCACACTGTCGCGTCCTTAATCCGAGCCAGCGTCCGTTCTCACCTGGATCGTCTCATGGCTTTACCCTAAGTCTTCGAGAACATTTCAGCACAAAAATCAGGAATCCCTTTAAAAATCTAACTTCATCTCAAGCTTCCGATTCCCCTCTCAATGGGACTCCATGGCCCGTTTCCTGCCTCTCCCCTCCCTCCCTTAGTCACACAAACCCCTGCTCATTCACGCTTGCAGGTGCACACTCATTTTGGCCTTGTTCTCGGCCCGCACTCTTTACCAGGAAACCTGAAGGGCAGGGCCAGGGGCGTGATTTCTCACTTTCCCCCTCTCTGCCTCTCGCTGTCTCCAATAAGCACACACACTGTATGACAAGAAAGAGAAAAGAAAAGAGAAGAGAAGAGAAGAGAAGAGAAGAGAAGAGAAGAGAAGAGAAGAGAAGGAAAGGAAAGGAAAGGAAAGGAAAGAAGAACAGGTGAGAAAGACCAAGACCGAGCGGTGCCCTTCCTTCTGTCAGTCAGTTACTGGCTGGCTGCTGAAAATTTCGAATGTTAAATGGCAGCGCTACAAGTCATTTTTAATCTTAGATATTTCGTAATGGCCAGAAGGTGCATGTACTTGCTGGAGAAACAGAAAAACAGGGAAAAGGCACCCTCCAATGGGGCGTGGTCACACAGCAATCCCTTTGTCTCACCTCTCCATGTCAGGATCAGGCCACACAAGCGCATGGGTCTGGCATGTTTGTCAAGCTGCCAGGGCCGGGATTCAAACCACAGTCAATGAAGCGAGATCTAGCTCCTTTAACCACTAGGTTGCAGGGCAGTCTGGCCCTAAATGCCCCCGGCTCCTTTTTTAAAATTTCTTTGGTCACAGGACACGTACACTCACCAGAGAGAGAAAGCGAGAGAGAAAGCGAGAAAACACCCCTGGGGAGGATGGCCATGCTGCAATCCCTTCTCCTCCATGCTCTTCTCAGGGTTTGGGGTATGGCATGGTTTTCAAGCCACTGGGTTTGCGACTTGAACCACAATCAGCCATGTGCAAGTCCAGCGCCTCAAACACCATGCCACCTGCTAGCCCCAAACCCTTTTTTTAATACACAATTTTTACATCCACGCACAGTATGCATGGACCCAACGTAGGGGAAAACAGAAGCAGCAGCATGAAAGGCGTCCACTGCAGCAGACACACCGCAGCATTTTACGGTTCCAGGGCATATGGCTAAACTCTAAACTCCTCGTTTTCCTTTTTTCTTTCTTTTCTTTTTTTTTTTTTTTTTGGAGAGGTTTTTACTATAAAGCGCATGCGCTCGCCAGACAGAGAGATAGAAAGCAAGAAATCACCCCCAGTGGGGATGGCCACGCCACAATCCCTTCTCCTCCATTCTCCTCCCAGGATCTTGGGCACGCATGCACATGCACCCAGCGTGAGTTTAAGCCACCGGGTCGGGACTCGAACCGCGGTCGGCTACATGGGAGTCCAGCAACATAACCATTACGCTAACTGCTGGTCCCAATTCCTCGTTTTTCTCTGGTGTCCAGAGAAGGGACTTGAACACTGATAAAACCAGAAGTGGAACCAGGCCTCCTCTCCAGACCACGCTCCCCTCACCAGGGCTCTTCCTCACGGAAAAGCACACACAATGCAAGAGCCTACCTAACCATACTTAGTAACACATCCCAGAAAACACTAGGCCAAGATAAAGCAGGAAATTCACTACAGAAACACAAATAGCCAACAAAAACTGGAAGTACGCTCAACCACACTGATAGAAGTATTGGAACTTGAGTTATTTTTCATTTATCTCACTGATACAAGTAAAAAAAAGACTCATAAAAACCCTACTGTTGGCTGAAAGCACAGTAAAACCGGTACACCCTTTCTGCAGGGCAACCTGGCCATACACGCGAAGCTTTAAAACACGTATATTCCACAAAGTCCTCTGTAGAGACAAGACAATAAACACCTACCACGGCAGATGCACCTGAATGATCTCACTCTTAACTCCAAATAAGTGGGAGTTTCTACTCTGTACAAACTCGTCGTGGGAACTGTTTAGTTTTCGAACGTTTTTAAACAAGTAATATGAAAATGAAGTTCTGAGAAAGCAGAGGAAAGCAGGATGGTACTTCAATGGCGGAGCGGGAGCATACAAAACTTCTCCTTAAAGGCAGAGGAAATCAACTTTGATAAAGGGAATACAAACAGTAAGAAGGGAAATACTGAAAATGGTGAAAAGAGATCCATGTCCTAGAGTCATGGCTACTTACGTCGTTTTTAGGGGAGTTTTTATAATATCAAATACCCAGGTTTGACTCTGGCTTGGACCCTCCAAGAGCAGAACTGAAGCAGACAAACTTAAAACTGCTCCAGCGACTGTACGGCGAGCGTGCCCAAGATCCCAGGAGGAGATGGAGGAGAAAGGACTGCGGCCTGGCCACAGACTGGAGGGTGATTTCTAGCTTTCCCTCTCACCATCTCTCTCACTCAATCTTTCTCTCTCTCCAGAAGGTGCATATGCCCTAGCCAAAAACCTCTTAAAAAAAAAAAAAAAAGAGAGAGAGAGAGAAAGAGGGGAAAAAACTGCCCCAGCAATTCCACTATTAAGGGTCCACCGCTCCACAGTGGGAGCTCACAATCGTGAGTGCTTATTTTGTTCACCTGAGAAACTTTTGAAACTCACGAACAACTGAGCCCCCAGCCAGCTGAGTCCATCTTGGCTATGAAGCCTGGTCAACAGAATATTTTTTAAACTGTTCAGTTTTTTTCCAGGCAGGCCTCATAGCCTAATGGTTAAGGAAGCCTAGATCACACAAGATCAACAGCAGTTTGAAGACCAGTGTCAATCCCAGACTCAGTGACTTGAAAAACACACAGGGCACACCTGCCTAAAATCTCAACAGAAAAATGCAAAAGGGATTGTCCATTGGCTGTTTCTGTCTCTCTGGTGAGCATGCACTCCCTCTGATGATTTAAAACAAACCAAAAAAATCCCTTTTCAGTTATTCACATATGTGGAGACACAGCTGCAAACCAGCGTCCTCCATCAGTGACCTGCACTGTGTGATTCGCATACCAGTCAGCCAAAGCCTCATGGGGTGTGCGAGAAAGTAAAATTCCGCCCCCACCCTGCCCCGTGCAGGACGTACAGAACTACGTATCTCTACCAAGGCCTCTCTGTGACTTTGGTATGCCTTAAAGTTTGAGAATCACTGTCCTTTGGTTACTCTTCATAAAAACCATCCAGATCTAACTGCTAGGCAGAGGAGAACCTTTCTTATCATGGAGACAAAAAAGTAGCCATCAGAGAAAGAAGGGGCCACTGATTGTAAAGGAAGAGGTGGGGTCCTGGAGATAGATACAATCAGGGTTGTTGAATGAAAATGAAAGGTTAAGTAAAAAGTAACAATGTGTCTCTGGTTTAGTGGAAATCACAGCATGTCCAGGAAGTGATAGTAGCAAATTACTAAGAAATTAGGCTATCTTTCTTCACTTTTTTTTTTTTAAGAAGTATTTAATTGTACTTGCTGTTACTATGTTTTTAATTCACCAGAGAGGGAGAAAGTGAGAAAGCAAGCCAAAGGGCCTGGACCAGGTGGGAGGCCAGCGCCTTAACCACCAGGCCTGGCCCGCCTCTCTTCAGATTCTAATGCATACTGTGCCACTCAAACTTAAAAGGTTTAAAACAAATCAGTACCTTGATGATCTGCAATTAGTTTCAAGTCCTCCTGAAAGATGACTCTGGAAAATAACGCATTAGAAAGAGTAAGCACCCAAAAATTCAGAAAACCACTCTAAGGACTCAGCAGTAACTACTCAAAAGCAATCCCTCTCCATAAAGACGGCTGTACACAGCAATCAGGTGTCACGCTACTCCCAACTTCTTACCCATGAGGACAGGCGCGCTGACACCTGTCACGACTGACCCGGCCAGCCCCGTATCCAACACCTCACTCCTGTACAGCGCCCTAACTAACAACTACGAAACCGAAATTAGGTAACGAGGCAGGTGTTCCGATCCCCTCCCCGCCCGGGATTCGGACAGGCTTCCCGAGTCAAGGGGAATGAGCAGTGGAAGGAGAACACCTGCCCCCGCGGCCCACTTCAGCTGGAACTCATGAGGACCCCGCTCTATGCACGCGAGGTTCGCTCACGGCCCACGAATCCACTCGTGCAGAAAGTGGGGCAGCACGGGACCTGACACCTGCCAACAAGGCCCGAGATCCCGTACATGCACGAACAGCCCCGCAGCCCGGGGGCCGCTGACGCGGCGCTCACACCTCCCCGCCGGCCCCCATCCCAGCCGGCGGGGCCGCTCCTCGCCGCACCCCGAGAGGCTGAGCCTGGAAGAACCAGCCCTCGCCCCAAACAGGGCCCCGGCCACACTCGCCCCAGGCTGATCCCCCCGCCGCTCTTACCCGGAGGATGGGAATCCGCACAGCAGTCCAGAGAGAGCGCGTCCACACGCCGCTCTCCGGAAAGCGCACAGACTTCAGATGGAGCGCGCCATGACACCTACGTCCCGCCACGTCCTCTACGCATGCGCGGCGACGGCGGCCCGGACAGCTCAAACGGCGTCGCCGCCCAGAACGCGGGCGTGGCGGCCCGGAGCGGTGATGCATGTCCGGCCCTTCCGTGCAAGGAGAGAGCTCTTGCCCACGTCCTCGTCGGGGCCATGGCTGGGTGGCTCACGGCTGCCGGGCTGCACAACAAGCCCTGCGCGCAGCCCTTAGCATGCACGGCGTCTCCCTGTCTGTATTATTCCTCCTCGTTTACGGAAGAGGGGAACGAAGTCCTCGCACAAAGGTCCTCCGCTTGGCCGCCTCCTGGGCGGGACCTGCTTGTGCCACCTTCCGAGGAACCGACCGCTTTCACCGCATTTTAGCAGCTGCCTCAACGTTTTTGTAAAGAGATCTCTTCTCTACTACGAGAAGAGAGAGTAGAAAAGGAAAGAGAGCATTTGGTAAATTCAACTTAATACAGATCATTTAACACCAAGCAAGTTGGGTTTCTTCTCTGTTTCGTCCGTTAGTTTTTTGGCTTTTATGTTTGTCTTGGGGGCAGTTCTGCAGACATCTATAGAGAAAAAGAGCATTTGCTGCAATCTGCCGATTCGGACCTGGTTGCTTTACATGGGATCTCATTTCTTATCCTTTACTCCAGGCACGTATTTGACCTTCTGTTCATCAGAAGAATGTCTCCTCTCTTAAAAGTGGAGACAACAGGGGATGAGCAGAAGTCAGAAACCATGTTGCATGCCTGAGTTTGAACTGCACGGTTTGTTGGAGTAACTACCTTGTTTTGCACATTTCTTTCCCAGGATAATTTGCACTGATTTAAATACCCATCTCCTAGGTGCTGACCCATGTGCGTGAGATCATCTAAGAGTGGCCTGGGGCCCGCCTAGGCCCTCACCCAGCTGAAGGAGAGGCGTGAGTCCACGTTGCCCACCTCTCGCTGGACCAAGCAGGCCCTGGTGTCTTGCTCTTGGTTGTAATGCAGAGCCTGGCACATAGCCTGTACCAGCAGCCCCTCAGCGAGCATGCGTTGAATCACTAAATGACTGACTGCCTCCCTCTCTCATCCCCAAGATCCAGTTGAGTTCATTAAGGAAATTGTGTTGAGTCATCTCATGACCGCAAGCTCTGTGCCATCACTAGATGCTGGACATGGAAGGAAAAAGACTCTT